>NC_142805.1:10786430-10988930 GCF_049724085.1 Artemia sp. Qi Xiang Cuo
CATATCAACAATTAAAGTGCAATTAAAATGTTGGATGGTCCTTTTTAGAGCCCTCCTCCCCCCCCCCCTCCCCCTCCCCCTGGGAGAACCCTTGGGCACCGGGAGCTTCCTTCGAGGTATGAGGATCGATACCCTTTCGAGTTGGGGGTATCGGACTTCACAACACTGTTCAAATAGAACAGTCTCAAATTCTTTTCTCAAATGCATCTTTCAAACGAAAATAATTGCCTGAGTTGGTTCAAAATATTGTTTTCTTCGCATCATTGTGAAACACATAATCGGTGATTATTAAAAGGACTTTCTTACCGCAAAAAAGACATCCTGTTACAAGGAAACCCCTAATTAAAATTCAAAGCAGATGAAGTTGGCGATATCAGCCCGGATGTGTGTGTGATGGTTTAGTACAAAATATACGTCAGTTTGAGAACGATTTTGTGAAACAGTGAATAGTTAAGTTTTTGTTTTTCAAATATTTTTTTTTTTTTTAAAAATAATTTTGGATTTATTGCACTAGAATGCGTCTTGGTTATAATTTACAAGGTAAGTTTTTTTTTTTTTTTTTTTTATAGAGATGCGTTTTAAGCATTACTTTATATAAAACTAATTTGTTTAATTAAAGAAAATTAAAAATTTTTTAGAAACAAATTTTAAGTTTTACTCATCAAAAGCTATGCACCTGAGAAAATTTACCTTATTTTTGAAAATAGGGATAGAAAAAATATATATACTTACAAGTTCTGGCTTTACATCAGAAGTCCCTGACATGGCTTGAAGAAGAGTGTCCCTCCTATCTTGATCTGATGAGGCTGAGGCATTATATGAAGCAGCCCATTCTCTTTTCAACTTCCTTCCATCTTACGTGCAGCTAAAACTGGGGTCAGAGGACCCCGGCATTAAGAGATTTGCGGCCATTGGCTGGTCCAGGTCATGTGTAGTTCTACCAGCGTATTTGATAATAGATGGTCTTGCAGATTGCATTAATGCAGGTTCGCTATATCTTGCTTTCTTTTCAGAAGAGGGGTTATTGCACGTATCTTCCTCCTTGAAAAAAGACAAAATTTAGCATGTAACAAAAATGCATTTTGGGTTTGGAAAATAATTCAGTTTATGTTAGGCATCTAAAGTAGTGTAAAAAAATCTTGATTTCAAAATCAGGGGTTTTGATAGTGTGATGGAGGGTCTTTTATAAACTGCTTTTCCAACCATCTGCTTTTTCAGTCATATTTAATGCAAATTTGAAGGTCTTGGGGGGAAACTACCCCCCCCCCAAATTTAGTCAGAAATTATTAAACTCTTTGGGATAACAGCCTTTTTTTCTATTTAAAATATCACAGTTCAATAAAACGTAGACAAAAATAGAAATTTAATAAGTTTAAAATTTAATTAACATGGCTCAGTCAATTCCCCTATGATATAATAAGGCCCATCAAATAATCAGTATAGCTAAGATAACATTTTTTTTTATTAATTAGGTTTATTAGTTAACAAATTTATTTTTTTTTTAAATGGGGTGAGGGGGGGTGAGGGTTTGAACGCATTAAATTTCAGGAAGAGATTCTTCAACGCAGACTGGCCTGGAAATATTTTCAAAAAACATCCCTAAAAAAAAAGCCACTGATCTTGATAAAAACTAAGCTTTTGTAACAACTAATATATTAAAAGAATCAAGATTTTATTCCAATCCCAAATTACCGATCGAAAGCTAAGCACTTTTTCAAAAACATCCCTAAAAAAGGCCCACTGATCTTGATAAAAATCGCACCGTAAATTTCAGCCTATAAGAGAACTATGTAGAGATTTCAGCTCCTAAACAAGTAAATTCAAGCTCAAAAAGCAGTATTTGCGTTCCTTATGAAACAATATGAAGAAGAATTGCATGTGACAGTCAAGTACTTCCGTATTTCATAAGATGAAGAACAGATTTGTTTTTCTTATTCAAGATTATCTGGTCACTGACACTTCCTTCAGCGAGCCTCCTCTTTGTATATTCAAGCGTAAAATTGTTACTACTCATATGGTTATGAATATTTTATGAAACTCAAAGTTAAGTTAGTCAGAAATTATTAAACTCTTTGGTATAACAGCCTTTTTTTCTCTTTAAACTATCAGATTTCAATCAAATGTAGACATAAATAGAAATTTAAGAAGTGGAAAAGTTAATTAACATGGCTCAGTCAATTCCCCCCCCCTATGAGATAATAAGGCCCGTCCAATAAAAAGGATAGCTAAGCTAACAATGTTATTTATTAAATAGGGCTATAAGTTAAAAAATTTTTTTTTTGAGGAAATGGGGGGGGGGTGCGAGTTTGAACGCATTAAATTTCAGGAAGAGATTCTTCAACGCAGACGGCCTGGAATTATTTTCAAAAAACCTCCCTAAAAAAAAAGGCCACTGATCTTGATAAAAAGGAAGCTTTTTTAACAATTAATACATTAAAAGAATAAAAATTTTATTCTAACCCCAAATTAGCATTCGAAAGCTAAGCACTTTTTCAAAAACATCCCTAAAAAGGCCCACTGATCTTGATAAAAATCGCACCGTAAATTTCAGCCTATAAGAGAACTATGTAGAGGTTTCAGCTCCTAAACAATAGACTTCTAAGTGCATAAGTACCCTTAGTTCTAGTGTTTGTCTTAAGTAGTCAAAAAGATTAAGCCATTAGCAAAGCGGTTGTTTCTACCATTCTATTTTAATTTTTCATATATAATGAACCAAAATCAAAGTGAACATGTCTCTCTTTTTTTGAATATTTACTAAAATTGAAAGTAAGGAAAAAATTTCTTCTTTAGCATAATAACAACATAATTTCTTTTTAGTGTAATAATTTGACTTTTTTGAATAACCGTAAATTCATTAGTGCTATACACTATCTATTTAAATTTTTACAAAAAATTTATCTAGGGTTTTTTTGAATAGACCTTTCAGAACTGATGGACAATTTAAATTGTATCACCAAAATATACAAAAAATTATTGTATAGCAACGACACAAGACATGCTGGTTTTGGTTTATCACTAAAAAAAAAAAGACATTGAACTTTGAAATTGCGTAAATCTCCTGGCAAAGAAAGAGTGTAATGACCAGTAGAATAGAATATCTACCAGAAAAACCTGTTTGGTACGGGGGCGTTGTAGAAATATAAGGTAACATACTACTCTCACAGTCGTAAAAGTACTAGTGTTAATTGCCTTGTTTTAAATGGAGAATATGTTACAGAGCCGAATGAAATTTTAAATACTTTTGGAGATTGTTTCAGTAATGTTGGTTCTAGACTTGCATCGACTATGGATATGGAATTGAATTCCCCTTTTGTTCCAGTTAATGAGCGACATGCAGAAAATTTGTTTTCTTTTTCTGAGATTGAGCCTCATGAGATTGATAAAGTTATTGTGAAGCTTGGACGGTGTTTTTCTAAGGACGAATTTGGATTTTCGGCTCAAACCGGAAAGCAAGTAGCGTCAAGCATTTCACCTTTGTTGGCACATATGTTTAATCTATTCCTTATTCATGGGGTTTTTCCTGAGCTTTAAAAAAAGTGAATGTTATAGCATTACCTAAAGCTGGGAGTTCAACTGACCCTTCAGATTATAGAGGCATTTCTCTACTTTCGATTTTCAGCAAAATTTTGGGAAAACTTGCAAATAGTCAATTACAAAAATATTTATTTGATAGTAAGATTTTACACACGTCTCAATATGGTTTAATAAAAGGAAAGTCAACTGAACTGGCAATTCGTGAGCTTTTACTAAATATTAATGATTCACTAGATGAAGGTCAACACGCAATGTCGATTTTTCATGATGTCGCCAAGGCGTTTGACACCGTAAATCATTCGTTGCTTCCTTCTAAACTTAATTCTTATGGGTTTTAACACAAGCTGTTAAATTTTTTGTATCTTACCTTCCTGGGAGACAACTACAATGCGTTGATTAATCTCGTGATCTCCGTTCTGAAACTTTTCTGATTAATTACAGAGTGCCTCAGGGCTCTGTCCTTGGCCCTGTTCTATTTCTTCTTTTTATAAATGATTTGCAAGAAGTTTTGCCTCTTTGTAAAATTATAATGTTTGCTGATGATGCAGTAATTTTTGCTTCTCACCGGGACCTGTCAGTTCTTTTCCAGAACCTCGAAAGTACGTTACTAACTGTATCTGATTGGTATTCAAGGAATTTACAAGCTCTTAATGAAAAAAAATGCCAATTTATGTTATTTTCGCGAACTGTATCAGTAGTGTCAGATAGCTTCTCTCTTTTCTTGAATGGTTTTGAATTAAAAAACGGGTAGATCAGTTTAAATATCTTGGGATTACTTTTGATAAACATTTGTCGAATCATAAATATATAAAAACACTATCGTTAAAAACTTCCCGAAATATTGGCCTGCTAACTCGTCTTCGTCATTTCTTTCCTAAAACTATTCTAAAATCTATTTATTATTCTTTAGTCCACCCATATTTTTTCTATTGCATTTCGATTTTCGTCTGTTTTCATCTACCTTTTCGTCTGTTTTGAAATCTCCAAATACTTCAGAATAAGCAATGAGAATTCTTTTTAATGTTGATTGCAGATCTTCAGTTAGACACCTATATGGGACCTCAGGAATTTATTCTTTGGATCAACTTCATTTAATTTCTATCTCTAGTATTTGTCATGATTATCAATATAGTAATTTACCAGTAAACTTCTCCGGCATTTTTCCAACTAATTCCCAATTTCATAATTATCCGACTACACATCGTTCAGACTTTTCATCCGAAATTTGCCCGACATCGAGAGCGCGATTCAGCATCCGTCACACTGGGTCAAAAACCTGGAACTCAATTCCAGCATCAGTTAGAGAATGCAGCAACAAGCAACATTTTCCAAGACTGGTGAAGAAATATCTTAAAACAATCTAAGCATTTTGTTTATTATGGTTTTCTTTTTAGTCGTTGTAAAATTTAGTTAGAAGATGGCTGTGTATTTTCGCTGGCAATACTTTCAGCGTTAAAGTGTGCCACCAGGCATGTGAGCTGTTTTGTGACATTTATTTATGTATTTGTTGTAAATAATTTTTTTTACTCTACTCTGAAAAACAATACAATCTCTGAAAACAAAGCTCCTGGTAGAATTTCCCATCTTCATAAGAAATCTCCTGGCAATGCTCGTAATGTCATACTTGCTTTTTCTCTCCCTGAGCCCGGTAAGTGTTTGAAAGAAATATTTTATGGTACATCTGAAAACATTTTTGCAATGGGAGGGGCAATGTAACCCAAAGATTAGTAACTAAATCTCAGAGATAAGTAAACAATCATATTAAAATGAGACAAAATCTGAAATAAATTATTTAAAAATTCAAGCTGAAAATGAAAAGGAATTACAATTTTTTTCCATTGCCGTGTAGACGGTGAACAAATTACTGAGTACATTTTTATGCTCCTTCTAAACACAACAACAGCTTCTTTCATAAAGTTTATTTTAAGGTCTTAAAGCAGCCCTTAATGTGACGCCTTGTTCTTTATTAGGAAATAGTTACTAGATATTATGAAAAATACCTTAAAAAGAATATATATATATATATATATATATATATATATATATATATATATATATATATATATATATATATATATATATATATATATATATATATATATATATATATATATATATATATATGTATTGCTAAAAAGGGTTTATCCGATTGCCAATAAACTTTAGTTACATGATGAGAACAATATTGCAAAGGTTTTAGGATTACATCCCCCCCATAGGTCCACTTTTATAATTTTTATGTTTATTGAAATTAGAAACCCCTGAACACACATACGTCACAGTTCCTTGCGTCCAAATGTCATATTATCCGCATTTTCTTGATATTATTCATCCAGCTACACCCAGCGGGTGAGTTAATAAACCTAACCTTTTAAATTCAAAAATAAGATCGTTTTGCATGCAAGGAGAACTTTCCTGGGAGGAAATATTGGTGGCAATTTTCCTCGCGAGTGAGGTTTCGGCGAAACTTAAAAGGAAGTTTAAAGCAGGAGGGGGGAATTTTCCACATGGAATAGGAATTTTTCTATTTTATTATACGAAGCAGCTGGTTTCCCTTTTAAACTGTTCAGTTTACGCACTAGTGCACAAAAAAAAAAAAAAAAATATTAACAGATAATGAACCATTGAATTTTTGAAGGTATTAGCACCTTCGACTCTCTTTGTACCTTGGTTAAAGTGACTTTGATTGGTCTTGCATGAAGCAGCTCAAAATCTTACGTAAGGACTAACTTGAATTTAACTCTAGCAACGTGTTACTATTCATGTAAGTTTGTGACATTCTTTTTTTGATGTTCTGGTTTGTTTCGTTCTTTACTTCACTTTTTAAACCATCTAGTGTTCAGGCCTGATCCTACACTAGCTGTTGGTTTTCTGGAATCTACTATTACAAACTTCTAACGGGTCACTGCAGCCCCAAGCCACTGCCAGGCTACATGGCTCCGAACAAGCCTTCTCAATCCAAATTGTTCGAAGCTCGACTCTTTACCCACTTCAACGAATTTCCGATAGTCCTTAATTTTTTTCTAAGAGAATTTTCCTAATCCATTCCGTTTGACGTCAAATAAATGGCTAAAAAGTACAATCTTCAGATTTCTGTCATTGTCGGTCCATAAAACATGACCCAGCCATCTCAACCTTCCATGCAATATAGCCTTAGAAAGTGCTGTCGAACTACATTTTCCACATATGGGGTCGTATCTCATTATATGACCCACATTTCATGAAGCCACATTATATGAAGCCACATTTCATTATATTTAACACATAATAGAAAAGAAGCGAGAAAAAAATTTAATTTTACTCTGATCAAATTAAAAAAAATCAACACATTTCGTATTTCGTAGAGCGGCCAACCTGAAAATAAAACAAAATGAGAACTAGAATATCATCACTCTCATACAGTAAAGGCACTAAACACAAAAACAGCAAAGTTAGACCCAAAGTTTGAAAGCAGTAAATCCCATTTAGCTGAAATATAAAAGATGATGCTCTCAACTACCAATTATCAAATTTGATTAACTATTATTTATTTACAACTGGAACTTCGACAATTACCCTTAAATGCCCACCAACTGTAAAGCCGACAATTGGAATGCCCAAGTTGGGCTGAAGAAGATTCTGCCTCTAAGTACCAATTTTCGAATGCTCTTTTGGAATGAAAAGTTTCAGTTAACAATAATTTATTTTCTCCTATAACTGATAATATCTTTTTAATCTAACTTTTTTAAACTTAATTGTATTTGTTTCTGGTTAAATTATAAATGAGAAAAAGTTATTCAAGTAAAATTTTTATCATAGGCAGCGCGCGAGCGCTGCCAAGTAAAGAACGATGTGGGCCCAATGTGGTTTTTTTCTCTCTCCCTACCAGTGCTCTTCGTATCAAAGTATTTATCGTAGAAAATTCTAATATGACTAATTAGTTTTCAAATTGGAGGTTCTAGTGCCATTTTTAATATTCTTATTTTATATTTTGGCCCCTAGCCCCCCCCACGCCCTTCCGTCCCCCAAACACAGCTAATCACAATTTTGAGATAGCCATTTTGTTCAGCTTAGGTGATTTACAAATAGAAAATATGTGTTTGAGGAGGACTCTCCCCCACAACCCACAGGGCAAGGGTTTTAAGTTATGCCCTGGGGGCATATAAGGTTTTTATAGAAGGTGTTGTCGTAGAAACTTCAAAAACGGTTCCTTCGATTGGAAATTCAAAGGGCTAGTACCCTTTTTAATAGTCGAAAGTGATTGGAAGGCAACTAGCCCCCCCCCTCCACCCATCATTTCCCCAAACAGATCCGATCAAAATTTTGAAATAGCCATTTTGTTCAGCGTAGTTGTTTTCCAAACAGAAAATAGGTTTTTGAGGAGGACAGTCTCCCACAACCCTCAGGGCACGGGGTTAAAAATATGCACTGGGTGCCGAGCAGGTTTTAAAGACCGATGTGTCGTATAAATTTAAAAAATAGCTAAGTCGAGGGTAAATTCAATAGTCTAGTGCCTTTTTTACTAGTCGAAAGAGATTATAGGGCCACAAGCCCTCTCCCCCCACGCCCATTATTTCCCCAAACCCATCCCATCAAAAGTGGGTGATAGCCCATTTGTTCCGAAGTGTTTAATTCGCGTTAGAAAATATCTTTTTGAGGAGGACACTCCCCCCCAACCCTCAGGGCAAGGATTATAAGTTATGCCCTGGGGGCATATAAGGTTTTATTGAAACCTTTGTCGTAGAAACTTGAAAAAGGGCTCATTCGATTTGAAATTCAAAGGACTAGTACCCTATTTAATAGTTGAAAGTGATTTGAGGGCAACTCAACCCCTTTTCACGCCCCCTGGGCCGACCACACAACCACAACAACGATTTAATTTGCGCTTTTATTCTACTGAGGTGACAATTGTGGTCATTAGGTCTTTATGGATGAAAACCCCTCCCCCGATAGCCCTCTGAGCACCGGGGGTAAGTTATGCCCTGGGGGCATATAAAGTTTTTGTTGAAAGCGTTGTCGTAGAAACTTCGAAAGCGCTCATTCAATTAGAAATTGAAAGGGCTAGTGCCTTTTTTAATAGTTGAAAGTGATTGGACAGCGACTAACGCCCCTCTCACGCCCACGATTTTCCCAAACACGTCAACTTAAAATTTTGAGATATCCATTTTGTTCAACGTGGTTGAACGTTCTGGAAATTAGGTCTTTTAGGATGATAACCCCCTCAGAGCCCTCAGTGCAAGGGTTGTAAGTTATGCCCTCGGTGCATATAAGGTTTAAATAGAAAGTTGTTGTATAATTCATAGGCAGCACGATCGCGCTGCTTAAGTAAAGAACGGGGACACTCGAGAACGGGACAAGAAACGGGGTCTAAGTAAAGAGGAGGACATTCCCCTACTACCCTCAGGGCAAGGGTTTTAAGTTATGCCCTGGGGGCATATAAGAACGATGTTGGCACAATGTATTATGTATTAATTTTTTCCTTTAGAGGAAATATATATATAGTTATTATATATTATAATACATATAGCCCAAATATATAAGTATTTTCTTTATAATTTATTTTTAAATAAGTGATTTTAAGATTATATGGTATTTGCCAATTAGCTGGTACACACGCGAGAAGTCAAGTTTGGTTAATGCTAATAAAATAAAACAGAATATGATGAAAATATAACAGTTTAGAAACAAATTTTGGCTATATATTTGCACATTAGGGGGTGGGGGTAAAGCATAGTATTTATTAAATACGTAACTTAACCTAGGTACTTTTCCCCCTTAACCCCAAAAACAATAGTTTAAAATTAAATATTGTAAACGCTTGACAAACCACGCTTTGCGATCCAATTCTCTTTTGACTGATACCCGTTTGACTAGTTTCCTTTAGCATCTATGCTGCGTGTGTACCCGCTAATTGACATGTACCGACGATATATATATTATATATATATATATATATATATATATATATATATATATATATATATATATATATATATATATATATATATATATATATATATATATATATATATATAATAAATGCGTAATACCTATAAGGTAAAATAAAACAAACAATAATCCAGGACAGAACAGTGTAAAACCTGCATTTCTCATCGTTTTCACCCTAGCAGAACATTAAAGATAAACACAGTTTTAAACCAATTTTATATCCTGAGCCATAATTATTTATAGCAAAATAAACCAAATAAGCGTAAATTAAGTGTTCACAGACGGGACTTCTGAGCGTTTAGAACTAACATCCAACTTTCCATGTCTTTATATGAGAGGGACGGGTCGCACGGACCCCCTTTTCAGAAAGGAAGAAACAATTTGACACTGTTTTTTTTTACGATTTACACATAAATTTAAAGAATCCTGTTTCAGAATTGTTCCCCTTTTGGGACTCTAAAAATAGAAAAGAGATTCGAGAACCCCGTGCTCCACTACATATACCATTTGCACCTGCATATACTTACTTGTATCCCTACATATAACTAAAACCCCTAAATATACCATTTGCACCTGTAACGTTTTAAACTGAAATCAAATAATCTATTACAAAATTAAAAGCTGAAATGTGATTGCTAAGGAGAGGCTCTTGGATAAAAAATAATGAGTAAATCAGTTTAGAGAATTCTGTTAAATACTAAAAGAAGTTTGAGCCCGGTTAAACAACATGTTAATATTTTTAGATTAACATAAAATATATAGACATGGAATATGACAACGGACTAACCCAATAACCAGCGGCACCAGGACTCGAACCCCCATCCTCCTTGAATCGATGAAAAACAAAAAATACGTCTAAGTTTAGTCAATCCACAAATATTTAAAAAAGAATCAATAAATTTTGTTCTTTAATTTTTTTTTTTACATGAACAAAAACTACAAAAATAAAATCGACTATAGCCCCCGGATGAGTTACCGGGTAGAATAGAAATAAAACTAGAACTAGCAGTGAAGTGATGGTCAGTAACAAGTAAATATAATATAATAAAAATTACCTTTACGTCAAGGCTTCATTCACGGCTTCAATCACGGCGACCCAATCAATTTGGTTCCCCAACCACGTCCAGAGCCGAGAGAACGTGCGATTTCTTATCTAGAATACAACATAAAGTTTGAAAAAATAGAAAAACTGTTTTCATCTCTGGATAGCCGGATTCAGTCATTAGAACTTCGGGTGTCAGTAGTAATCAACCTTATACTTCTGGACCTTGTATACACCTTTTCAAAGAGATTCAGGGCTCCCTCAGATTCCGGGCCAACAAGATATGTTTCTAGGCCAACCGGACATGGTCTTATACTTTTGAGAACTTGTCTTTCACTTTGATGAAGGACAAGTTGTTCTGACGCAATTTAACAGATTTCTAGTTCATGGTAAACATATCTTTGTAACATTTTTGCAAAAAGGGATAGTGAGATTCGCAAATTGGACGATCGAGGATAGTACGAATTGCTTGTGAAAAACCCCGGATGAATTAGTTGAAAATAAAGTTTTAACGGACAAGTTTTTCTGACACAATTTACAGACCTGATTTCTAGTTCTTATATTTTTTGATAACTTGATAGGTGATTTGAATAAAAGGAATTCAAATATTTTGTCTATGAAATAGAAGCTAACTCAATTTGCGAAAAAGTATTTCCATTTGCACAACTCGGATCCTATTGAATTGTCGCCGACAATGTGATTTAATCACTGCTAAGCCTATTGTTATTGCGAGAGAGCTACCCAATTTACAGCTTAGTGTTAACTGACAGAGTTCCAAATGTGAACATTTTGAAAAGCAGACAAAAAATCGGACATTATAATCAGAATTATTTGATTAACATTTAAAAAGGGGTAATGAGATATATGATCTGTATAATACACAAGTGATGTTTGATAAGTATTGTCAATTTAAAATAGGATCTATGCATTTTTTCTTTACCTGGTGTTCTTTCAATTGAAAGCGAGGATTTCTGCTAAATAAATAATTCTTATATTTTTTCCGTTCAATTGAAAGCAAGGATTTCTGTTAAATAAATAATTTTTATACCTTTTAAAATAGCTTTACGGGGTATGACGGACTCTGTCGTTTTATTCCGTGTGATTTTTTCTTTACATGGTGTTCGTTCAATTGAAAGCGAGGATCTCTGTTGAATAAATAATTCTTATATTTTTTCCGTTCAATTTAAAGCGAGGATTTCTGTTAAATAAATAATTGTTCTACCTTTTAAAATAGCTTTACGGGGTTTGAGGGACTCTGTCGTGTTAGTACGTGTTATTTTTTATTTAAATGGTGTTAGTTCAATTTAAATAGAGGTTTTATTTTAAATAAATAATAATTATATTTTTTACGTTCAATTTAAAGCGAGGATTTGTGTTAAATAAATAATTGTTATACCTTTTAAAATTGCTTTAAGGGGTTTGAGGGTCTCTGTAGTTTTATTCCTTGTGATTTTTTCATTACATGGTGTTCGTTCAAAAAGTGTGGATTTCTTTTAAATAAATAATTCTTATATTTTTTCCGTTCAACAGAAAGCGAGGATTTCTGTTAAATAAATAATTGTTATACTTTTTAAAATAGATTTACGGGGTTTGAGGGACTCTGTCGTTTTATTCCGTTTCATTTTTTCTTTACATAGTGTTCGTTCAAAAAGCGAGGATTTCTGTTAAATAAATAATTATTATATTTTTTTTACGTTCAATTGAAGACGAGGATTTCTGTTAAATAAATAATTGTTATACCTTTTAAAATAGCTTTACGGGGTTTGAGGGACTCTGTCGTTTTATTCCGTGTGATTTTTTCTTTACATAGTGTTCGTTCAAAAAGTGAGTATTTCTGTTAAATAAATCATTATTATATTTTTTCCGTTCAATTGAAAGCGAAGATTTCTGTTAAATAAATAATTGTTATACCTTTTAAAATAGCTTTACGGGGTTTGAGGGACTCTGTCGTGTTTTTCAGTGTGATTTTTTCTTTAAATTGTGTTCGTTTAAAAATCGAGGATTTATGTTAAATAAATAATTCTTATATTTTTTTTAAGTTCAATTGAAGACGAGGATTTATTTTAAATAAATAATTGTTATACATTTTAAAATAGCTTTACGGGGTTTGAGGGACTCTGTCGTGTTATTACGTGTGATTTTTTCTTTACAAAGTGTTAATTAAAAAAGAGAGGATTTATTTTAAAAAAATAAATATTATATTTTTTAAGTTAAAATGAAAGCGAGGATTTCTGTTAAATAAATAATTGTTATACCTTTTAAAATAGCTTTACGGGGTTTGAGAGACTCTGTCGTTTTATTCCGTGTGATTTTTTCTTTAAATGGTGTTCGTTCAATTGAAATCGAGTATTTCTGTTAAATAAATAATTCTTATATTTTTTTTCCATTCAATTTAAACCAAGGATTTATATTAAATGAATAATTGTTATATCTTTTAAAATAGTTTTACGGGGTTTTAGGGACTCTGTCGTTTTTTTCAGTGTGATTTTTTCTTTAAATGGTGTTCTTTCAATTGAAAGCGAGGATTTCTGTTAAATAAATAATTATTATATTTTTTCCGTTCAATTGAAAGCAAGGATTTCTGTTGAATAAATAATTGTTATACCTTTTAAAATAGCTTTAAGGGGTTTGAGGGGCTCTGTCGTTTTATTCCGTGTGATTTTTTATTTAAATGGTATTCGTTAAAAAAGCGATTATTTCATTTAAATTAATTAGTCTTATATTTTTTCTGTTATACTATAAGCGAGTATGTCTGTATCAAAACTGTGTGTTATACATTTATATTTAGCCGTACGGGGTTTGAGAGGCTCCGTCGTTTTTTTACTTGTCATTTTTTCGTTTCATAGTGTTAGTTCAAACAGCACGGCTTTATGTTAAAAAAATATTTCTTATATTTTTTTTACGTTCGATTGAATACGAGGATTTCTTTTAAATAAATAATTGATATACCTTTTAAAATAGCTTTAAGGGGTTTGAGGGACTCTGTCGTTTTATTCCGTGTGATTTTTTATTTACATAGTTTTCGTTAAAAAAGTGAGTATTTCTGTTAAATAAATAATTCTTATATTTTTTACGGTAAATTGAAAGCGAAGATTTTTGTTAAATAAATAATTGTTATACCTTTTAAAATAGTTTTACGGGGTTTGAGGGGCTCTGTTGTTTTAATCCAGGTGATTTTTTCTTTAAATGGTGTTAGTTAAAAAAGCGAGGCTTTCTGTTAAATAAATAATTATTATATTTTTTTTCCGTTCAATTGAAGACGAGGATTTCTGTTAAATAAATAATTGTTATACCTTTTAAAATAGCTTTACGGGGTTTGAGGGACTCTGTCGTTTTATTCCGTGTGATTTTTTATTTACATAGTGTTCATTCAAAAAGCGAGGATTTCTGTTAAATAAATCATTCTTATATTTTTTCCGTTAAATTGAAATCGAGGATTTCTGTTAAATAAATAATTGTTATACCTTTTAAAATAGCTTTACGGGGTTTGAGGGGCTCTGTTGTTTTATTCCGTGTGATTTTTTCTTTACATGGTGTTTATTCAAAAAGTGAGGATTTCTGTTAAATAAATAATTGTTATACCTTTTAAAATAGCTTTACGGGGTTTGAGGGACTCTGTCGTTTTATTCCGTGCGATTTTTTCTTTACATGGTGTTAGTTCAATTGAAAGCGAGGATTCATGTTAAATAAATAATTCTTATATTTTTTCCGTTAACTTGAAAGCGAGGATTTCTGTTAAATAATTAATTGTTATACCTTTTAAAATAGCTTTACAGGGGTTGAGGGACTCTGTCGTGTTATTACGTGTGATTTTTTCTTTAAATGGTGTTCGTTCAATTTAAAGCGAGGATTTCTTTTAAATAAATAATTCTTATATTTTTCCGTTCAATTTAAAGCGAGGATTTCTGTTAAATAAATAATTTTTATAACTTTTAAAATAGCTTTACGGGGTTTGAGGGACTCTGTCGTTTTATTCCTTGTTATTTTTGTTTAAATGGTGTTAGTTAAAAAATCGCGGATTTATGTTAAATAAATAATTATTATATTTTTTACGTTCAATTGAAATCGAGGAATTCTGTTAAATAAATAATTGTTATACCTTTTAAAATAGCTTTACTGGGTTTGAGGGGCTCTGTCGTTTTATTCCGTGTGATTTTTTCTTTACATTGTGTTCGTTCAAAAAAGCGAGGATTTCTGTTAAATAAATAATTCTTACATTTTTTTCGTTCAATTGAAAGCGAGGATTTCTGTTAAATAAATAATTGTTATACATTTTAAAATAACTTTACAGAGTTTGAGGGACTCTGTCGTGTTTTTCCGTGTTATTTTTTCTTTTAATTGTGTTCGTTAAAAAAGCGAGGATTTATTTTAAATAAATAAATATTATATTTTTTACGTTCAATTGAAAGCGAGGATTTCTGTTAAATAAATAATTGTTATACCTTTTAAAATAGCTTTACGGGGTTTGAGGGGCCCTGTCGTTTTATTCCGTGTGATTTTTTATTTACATGGTGTTCGTTCAAAAAGCGAGATCTGTTAAATAAATAATTCTTATATTTTTTCCTTTCAATTGAAAGCGAGGATTTCTGTTAAATAAATAATTCTTATACCTCTTAAAATAGCTTTAAGGGGTTTGAGGGGCTCTGTCGTTTTATTCTGTGTGATTTTTTCTCTACATGGTGTTCGTTCAAAAAGCGAGGATTTCTGTTAAATAAATAATTCTTATACCTTTTAAAATAGCTTTACGGGGGGTTTGAGAGACTCTGTGTAAATATTTATCGGGGTTTTATTTTTTCTGTTCAATTATTTTCAGTGTAAGCCAATATAATTACCATATTCTTTTATTCTAAGTTAACTTGTAGGAATAGAGTTTCGGTTACTATTGAGCCTTACATGCCTGAAATAATGAATTAGAATGTTTAATTAGCTGTTTGGGATTTTCAGACACAGTTTTTTAGATGTTTATGGGTGTTAGGTTTCCGGAGGGTTTTATGACTCCTCCCTCCAATGAATTCACATGGTTTTAGGACTCATCCCCCTAGCCATAACTCCATTCAACCTTGAGCGAAGATATAAAAGTTTGATGAAGTATTTTTATACTTAAAAATTAAATTAATAACTTCCAAGATGATAGGACTGTATGACACAGAATTTATCAGTTACCGAGAGTTCAATGACTCCTCCCCGCAATGACTTCCAGGGGTTTTATGACTCCTCCCCACAATGAATTCAGATGGTTTTAGGACTCATCCCCCTAGCCATAAGTCCATTCAACCTTCAGCGAAGATATAAAAGTTAGATGAAGTATTTTTCTACTTAACAACTACATTAATAGCTTCCAAGATGATAGGACTGTATGACACAGAATTTATCAGTTTAAAAAAATCATCTTGTTGTGTTATATTTGAATGTGCATTTTTATTATTGTCTATGGAACTCGAAGAAATTGACTGTTATCATTGGATAGTGAACTATAACATGTTTGAGTACGATAAAAGCTTGTGGAGTACTACACTACGTCATATAAACAGACTGGGATTCTACGATAGAGTAATACCACCACTTAATAATGCTGGTCGGGAACTGAGAAATGTTCAGGAGGAAGTCAGTGAAATTTGCAGCTTTTTCGGGGTCGAAGCGCTCTACGTAAAGGGCAATGTACCTACAGATAATGTTTTAATTCAAAAGTGTGACCCTAGGATTCCACTTTTCAATCTAGAAGAGTTTAAGTGTCCTAAATTTGAGGGGGGTTATCACCGTCCTGAAGACGAGGTTAGGTTCTTTGCACAGTGGATACCTAAGAACATACCTGATCGTGATAAATCCATAAGACATGTTAAAAACTATTCTATATCATGGGACCATCGTTTGTGGATGTTTAAGAGTGAACTCCAAGTACTATTTTTATGTAAACATTTGTTTTGTTTTTTTCACAAAAAAAATCTGTTAATACGTTTAAGCAATAAATATCTTTAAGCTTAACCCGTCTTTATTCTTTAGAATAGTTTTATTGTAAACAAGAAACAAACTCTTCCCTGAAGTCAGCTCTTGGATACAAAATGCAGAAACTTCATTAAAGAAACTATGAAAAAATTGTAAGTAAGTAAGTAACAAATTCTTTCTTGAAGTCACCTCTTGTATACACAATACATAAATTTTCATTAAATAAATTATGAAAAAATTTTAAGTAAGTAGCAAATTCTTTCTTGAATTCACCTGCTGGATAAACAAAGACATTTCGTTCAAGAAATTATGACAAAATTCTAAGTAAGTAACAAACTCCTTATTGTTTACATGACTAAGATACATGAAGTAGAAATATAATTCAAGAAATTATGAAAAAATTCTCAGTAAGTAACAATTTCTTTCTTGAAGTCATCTTTTGGATACACAACACGGAATTCAAAAAATCATGAAAATATTTGTAAGTAAGTAACAAACTCTTTATTGATTTCACCTCTTGGATATACAGTACCGATACTTCATTCAAGAAATTATGAAAAAATCACAAGTAAGTAACTTTTTTTTAAACTTTATCACAAACAATTTTCACTTAGCTACATGATGTAGAAATTTAATTCAAGAAATTATTAAAAAATTCTCAGTAAGTAACAATTTCTTTCTTGAAGTAAACTCTTGGATACACAATACGGAATTTTTTTTCAAGAAATTATTAAAAATTTGTAAGTAATTAACAAACTCTATTGATTTCACCTCTTGGATATACAGTACAGATACTTCATTCAAGAAATTATGAAAAAATCGCATGTAAGTAACTTTTTTTTTTCTCTTTATCACAAACAATTTTCACTTAGCTACAAGATGTAGAAATTTAATTCAAGAAATTATGAAAAAATTCTCAGTAATTAACAATTTCTTTCTTGAGGTCAACTCTTGGATACACAATACGGAAATTTCATTCAAGAAATTATGAAAAAATTGTTACTAAGTAGCAAATTCTTTCTTGAATTCACCTGTTGGATAAACAAAAAGACATTTCGTTCAAGAAATTATGACAAAATTCTAAGTAAGTAACAAACTATTTATTGTTTTCACGAGTTAGATATACGATGTAGAAATTTATTTCAAAAAATTATTAAAAAATTCTCAGTAAGTAACCATTTCTTTCTTGAAATCAACTCTTTGATACAAAATACGGAAATTTCATTCAAGAAATTATGAAAATAATTGTAAGTAAGTAACAAACTCTTTATTGATTCCACCTCTTGGATATACAGTACAGATACTTCATTCAAGAAATTATGAAAAAATCGCAAGTAAGTAACTTTTTTTTCTCTTTATCACAAACAATTTTCACTTAGCTACACGATGTAGAAATTTAATTCAAGAAATTATGAAAAAATTCTCAGTAAGTAACAATTTCTTTCTTGAAGTCAACTCTTGGATACACAATATGGAAATTTCATTCAAGAAATTATGAAAAAATTGTAACTAAGTAGCAAATTCTTTCTTGAATTCACCTGTTGGATAAACAAAAGACAATTATTAAAAAATTCTCAGTAAGTAACCATTTCTTTCTTGAAGTCAACTCTTGGATACACAATACGGAAATTTCATTCAAGAAACTATGAAAATATTTGTAAGTAAGTAACAAACTCTTTATTGATTTCACCTCTTGGATATACAGTACAGATACTTCATTCAAGAAATTATGAAAAAATCGCAAGTAAGTAACTTTTTTTTTCTCTTTATCACAAACAATTTTCACTTAGCTAAGCGATGTAGAAATTTAATTCAAGAAATTATTAAAAAATTCTCAGTAAGTAACAATTTCTTTCTTTCTTGAAGTCAACTCTTGGATACACAATACGGAAATTTCATTCAAGAAATTATGAAAAATTGTAACTAAGTAGCAAATTCTTTCTTAGATTCACCTGTTGGATAAACAAAAAGACATTTCGTTCAAGAAATTATGACACAATTCTAAGTAAGTAACAAACTCTTTATTGTTTTCACGAGTTAGATATACGATGTAGAAATTAAATTCAGGAAATTATGAAAAAAATTCTCAGTAAGTAACAATTTCTTTCTTGAAGTTAACTCTTGGAAATACAATATGGAAATTATATTCAAGAAATTATGAAAATATTTGTAAGTAACAAACTCTTTTTTGATTTTACCTCCTGGATATACAAGAGAGATACTTCATTCCAGAAATTATGAAAAAATCGCAAGTAAGTAACTTTTTTTCTCTTTATCACAAACAATTTTCACTCAGCTACACGACGTAGAAATTTAATTCAACAAATTATGAAAAAATTCTCAGTAAGTAACAATTTCTTTCTTGAAGTCAACTCTTGGATACACTATACAGAAATTTCATTCAAGAAGTTATGAAAAAATTGTAACTAAGTAGCAAATTCTTTCTTGAATTCACCTGTTGGATAAACAAAAGACATTTCGTTCAAGAAATTATGATGAAATTCTAAGTAAGTAACAAACTCTCTATTGTTTTCACGAGTTAGATATACGATGTAGAAATTAAATTCAAGAAATTATGAAAAAATTCTCAGTCTAAGTAGCAAATTCTTTCTTGAATTCACCTGTTGGATAAACAAAAAGACATTTCGTTCAAGAAATTATGACAAAATTGAAAGTAAGTAACAAACTCTTTATTGTTTTCACGAGTTAGATATACGATGTAGAAATTAATTTCAAGAAATTATGAAAAAATTCTCAGTAAGTAGCCATTTCTTTCTTGAAGTCAACTCTTGGATACACAATACGGAAATTTCACTCAAGAAATTATGAAAATATTTGTAAGTAAGTAACAAACTCTTTATTGATTTCACCTCTTGGATACACAATACGGAATCTTCATTCAAGAAATTATGAAAAAATCGCAAGTAACTAACTTTTTTTTTCTCTTTATCATAAACAATTTTCACTTACCTACACGATGTAGAAATTTAATTCAAGAAATTATGAAAAAATTCTCAGTATATAACAATTTCTTTCTTGAAGTCAACTCTTGGATACACAATACGGAAATTTCATTCAAGAAATTAAGAAAATATTTGTATGTAAGTAACAAGCTCTTTATTGATTTCACCTCTTGAATATACAGTACCGATACTTCATTCAAGAAACGTGATTAAACACGTTTTGAAACTACATACTATTTGTATGCCTTTCCTTGTCACCTTTCCAAACGAACAGGGATTCCCCACTGGTTCCTACACATTGCAAAAAGTGAGCAGTACGAAAACTCCACGTTTTCAGCCAGACTGGTTTTTTAGACAACTCCCATTTTTAGGGACCAATCAGAGACAGCGGAGGTTGCTCAATATACAATAACTTGATTGGTGATTGGTTACACACCTCGACGGCGCATACATAGTGAGAGAGACATGCAAAGTCGACATAGCTTTATTTCATTTTTTAAGGTTAATTTAGACGAGGTTACGTGCGCGCACGTAACTTGCGTTACTTACTTACAAATATTTTCCTAATTTCTTGGATGAAATTTCCGTATTGTGTATCCAAGAGATGACTTAAAGAAATAAATTGTTACTTACTTAATTTTTTCATAATTTCTTAAATGAAAATTTCTGCATTGTGTATCCATGAGGTAACTTCAAGAAAGAGTTTGTTGCTTACTTACAATTTTTTCATAATTTCTTTAATGAAATTTCTGTATTGCGTATCCAAGAGGTGACCTCAGGAAAGAGTTTGTTACTTGCTTACAATAGAACTATTCTAAATAATAAAGACAGGTTCAGCTTAAAGATATTTATTGCTTAAACGTATTAAGAGTTTTTTTTTTTGAAAAAAAAACAAATTTTTACATAAAAATAGTACTTAGAGTTCACTCTTAAACATCCACAAACGATGGTCCCATGATATAGAATAGTTTTTAACATGTCTTATGGATTTATCACGATCAGGTATCTTCTTAGGTATCCACTGTGCGAAGAACCTAACATCGTCTTCAGGATGGTGATAACCCCCGTCAAATTTAGGAGATTTAAACTGTTCTAGATTGAAAAGTGGAATCCTAGGGTCATACTTTTGAATTAAAACTTTATCTGTAGGTACATTGCCCTTTACGTAGAGCGTTCCAACCCCGAAAAAGCTGCAAATTTCACTGACTTCCTCCTGAACATTTCTCAGTTCCCGACCAGCATTATTAAGTGGTGGTATTACTCTATCGTAGAATCCCAGTCTGTTTATATGACGTAATATAGTACTCCACAAGCTTTTATCATACTCAAACATGTTATAGTTCACTATCCAATGATAACAGTCAATTTCTTCGAGTTCCATAGACAATAATAAAAATACGCATTCAAATATAACACCACAAGATGATTTTTTCAAACTGATAAATTCTGTGTCATACAGTCTTATCATCTTGGAAGTTATTAATGTAGTTGTTAAGTAGAAAAATACTTAATCTAACTTTTATATCTTCGCTCAAGGTTGAATGGAGTTATGGCTAGGGGGATGAGTCCTAAAACCATCTGAATTCATTGTGGGGAGGAGTCATAAAACCCCTGGAAGTCATTGCAGGGAGGAGTTATTGAACTCTCGGTAACTGATAAATTCTGTATCATACAGTCCTATCATCTTGGAAGTTCTTAATGTAGTTGTTAAGTAGAAAAATACTTCATCAAACTTTTATATCTTCGCTCAAGGTTGAATGGAGTTATGGCTAGGGGGATGAGTCCTAAAACCATCTGAATTCATTGGAGGGAGGAGTTATAAAACCCTCCAGGAACCTAACACCTATTAACATCTAAAAAACTATGTCTGAAAACCCAAACAGCTAATTAAATATTCTAATTCATGATTTCAGGCATGTAAGGCTCAATAGTAACCGAAACTCTATTCCTACAAGTTAAGTTAGAATAAAAGAATGTGGTAATTATATTGGCTTACACTGAAAAGAATTGAACAGAAAAAATGAAACCCCGATAAATATTTACACAGAGTCTCTCAAACCCCCGTAAAGCTATTTTAAAAGGTATAAGAATTATTTATTTAACAGAAATCCTCGCTTTTTGAACGAACACCATGTAAAGAAAAAATCACACGGAATAACACGACGGATCCCCTCAAACCCCGTAAAGCTATTTTAAAAGATATAAGAAATATTTATTTAACATAAAATCCTCGCTTTCAATTGAAAGGAAAAAATTTAAAAACTATTTATTTAAATGATCGACTTTTTTTGTTTATGACTACCATGCAATGTCAAACAAAACCGAAATTAAACGACTGAGCCCCTAAAATTCCGTAGGTGTATATTATAATCCATGACAATCATTCTTTTATCAAAAATCCTTATGTTCTAGTTGCTAAAAAAAATAAACGAAAAATTTATTTATCATAAATCTTCGCTTTTTGAAAGACCACCATGTAAAGAAAAAATCACAAGGAATAAAACGACAGAGTCCCTCAAACCCCGTAAAGCTATTTTAAAAGGTATAACAATTATTTATTTAACAGAAATCCTCGCTTTCAATTGAACGAAAAAAATATAATAATTATTTATTTAACATAAATCCTTGATTTTTGAACTAACACCATGTAAATAAAAAATCAAACGGATTAAAACGACAGAGTCCCTCAAACCCCGTAAAGCTATTTAAAAAGGTATAAAAATTATTTATTTAACAGAAATCCTCACCTTCAATTGAACGAACACCATGTAAAGAAAAAATCACACGGAATAAAACGACAGAGTCCCTCAAACCCCGTAAAGCTATTTAAAAAGGTATAACAATTATTTATTTAACAGAAATCATCGCTTTTTGAATGAACACCATGTAAAGAAAAAATCACACGGAAGAAAACGACAGAGCCCCTTAAACCCCGTAAAGCTATTTTAAAAGGTATAACAATTATTTATTTAACAGAAATCCTCGCTTTCAATTGAGCGGAAAAAATATAAGAATTATTTATTTAACAGAAATCCTCGCTTTTTGAACGAACACTATGTAAAGAAAAAATCACACGGAATAAAACGACAGAGTCCCTCAATCCCCTAAAGCTATTTTAAAAGGTATAACAATTATTTATTTAACAGAAATCCTCGTTTTCAATTGAACGGAAAAAAAATATAAGAATTATTTATTTAACAGAAATCCTCACTTTTTGAACGAACACCATGTAAAGAAAAAATCACACGTAATAAAATTACAGAGACCCTCAAACCCCGTAAAGCTATTTTAAAAGGTATAACAATTATTTATTTAACAGAAATCCTCGATTTCAATTGAACGGAAAAAATATAAGAATTATTTATTTAACAGAAATCCTCGCTTTCAATTGAACGAACACCATGTAAATAAAAAATCACACTGAATAAAACGACAGAGTCCCTCAAACCCCGTAAAGCTATTTTAAAAGGTATAACAATTATTTATTTAACACAAATCCTCACCTTCAATTGAACGAACACCATGTAAAGAAAAAATCACACGGAATAAAACGACAGAGTCCCTCAAACCCCGTAAAGCTATTTAAAAAGGTATAACAATTATTTATTTAACAGAAATCATCGCTTTTTGAATGAATACCATGTAAAGAAAAAATCACACGGAATAAAACGAAAGAGCCCCTCAAACCCCGTAAAGCTATTTTAAAAGGTATAACAATTATTTTTTTAACAGAAATCCTCGCTTTCATTTTAACGGAAAAAATATAAGAATTATTTATTTAACAGAAATCCTCGCTTTTTGAACGAACACCATGTAAAGAAAAAATCACACGGAATAAAACGACAGAGTCCCTCAATCCCCTAAAGCTATTTTAAAAGGTATAACAATTATTTATTTAACAGAAATCCTCGTTTTCAATTGAACTGAAAAAAATATAAGAATTATTTATTTAACAGAAATCCTCGCTTTCAATTGAACTAAAACCATTTAAAAAAAAAATCACACGTAATAACACGACAGAGTCCCTCAAACCCCGTAAAGCTATTTTAAAAGGTATAACAATTATTTATTTAACAGAAATCCTCGCTTTCAATTGAACGTAAAAAATATAAGAATTATTTATTTAACATAAATCCTTGCTTTCAATTGAACGAACACCAAGTAAAGAAAAAATCACACGGAATAACACGACAGAGTCCCTCAAACCCCGTAAAGCTATTTTAAAATGTATAACAATTATTTATTTAACAGAAATCCTCGCTTTCAATTGAACAGAAAAAATATAAGAACTATTTAATTAACAGAAATCCTCGCTTTCAATTGAACGAACACCATGTAAAGAAAAAATGCATAGATCCTATTTTAAATTGACAATACTTATCAAACATCACTTGTGTATTATACAGATCATATATCTCATTACCCCTTTTTAAATGTTAATCAAATAATTCTGATTATAATGTCGATTTTTTGTCTGCTTTTCAAAATGTTCATATTTGGAACTCTGTCAGTTAACACTAAGCTGTAAATTGGGTAGCTCTCTCGCAATAACAATAGGCTTAGCAGTGATTAAATCTCATTGTCGGCGACAATTCAATCAGATCAGAGTTGTGCAAATGGAAATATCTTTTCCCAAATTGAGTTAGCTTCTATTTCATAGACAAAATATTTGAATTCCTTTTATTCAAATCACCTATCAAGTTATCAAAAAATATATGAACTAGAAATCTGGTCTGTAAATTGTGTCAGAAAAACTTGTCCGTTAAAACTTTATTTTCAACAAATTCATCCGGGGTTTTTTACAAGCAATTCGTACTATCCTCGCTCGTCCAATTTGCGAATCTCATTACCCCTTTTTGCAAAAATGTTACAAAGATATGTATACCATGAACTAGAAATCTGGTAAATTGCGTCAGAAAAACTTGTCCTTCATCAAAGTGAAAGACAAGTCCTCAAAAGCATAAGACCATGTCCGGTTGGCCTAGAAACATATCCGGTTGGCCCGGAATTTGAGGGAGCTCTGAATCTCTTTGAAAAGGTGTATACAAGGTCCAGAAGTATAAGGTTGGTTACTACTGGTGTCTACTATTGAGGAAAACCTGGATGAGGCCGGTCTGGATTTCATGCATGTACATGGAATTGTCATTTAACTTCTTCTTACCATGAGATTTTTTATTTTATTTTCCGATCTAATAATTTACATATAATGGCATTATGTGAAACATTTTTGGGTCATGATACCCTTCTCTTGTCCTTTAACTTTCCAGGTTATGAACTGATTGCTCGAAGTCGATCGTCAATGGGACGTGGAGGCCTGGCTTTCATTGTCCGCCAGGATTTGAATTGGAAAATTAGAAAGGATTTGGACATTTGGAAGGATGGTAAGATAGAAACCTTTAGTATAGAAATTCAGTTTGAAAATCGAGCTTGTATTTTTACTGTTGTATATAAGCCACCAAGTGCATCATTTGAAGAGTTTGCTGAAGGATTTGAATATCTTGCTGCAAAGGTAAATAGATCTAGTCAAGAGTTTATATGTATGGGGGACTTTAATTTTGATTTGTTAAATGTACGTGGACCAAATCTGGATTTTTTGAGCCTGATGATGTCAAATGGTTTATACCCAACCGTGAGCATTCCAACGAGAATCACGGATCATTCGGAAACGCTCATCGATAATGTGTTTGTGTCTTCAGCGATGTAAAGCGAAGTAAAGCGTACTGCTCTGTTGTTATAAGCCCAGCCTCCGACCATCTTCCGGTTGTATTGCATTTGAATTCTGAAGTGAAGATAAATAACAGAAAGAATAAAATACCAATGCGTGAACTGAAGCCAGTTAATCTGAAAAAATTTGAAGAACAAATTAGTGTTATTAACTGGGAAACAGTACTGAATGAAGATCATCCGTCGGAAGCATTTGAAAAGTTTAACCAAATAGTGTCGAATATTTATGATAGCACGTGTCCGCTTAAAGAAACAAACCCCAGAAAGAATAAACCGAGAAAACCATGGTGTGATGATGAGCTGCATAATCTTTTTAATATGAGAAATCGGGCGTGTGAGGAGCATCTGAATAATCCGCAAAATAATGAGCTCCATGTGATGTATAAAGAGCTAAGGAATAGGGCAAATGCCCTAAGAAGGAAAAAAAAAGAAGGCATATGTTACAAATGTATTTGAAGAAAGTAAAAGTAACCCCAAAGCAACATGGCAAGTTGTGAATGATCTTCTAAAAGGCCCTATGAAGCCATCAAAGCCAAGTGCTAAATAATAGGACCTTGGAAGAAACTGAGGAAATCTGCAACGCATTTGGACAATATTTCTCTGAAATTGGCTGCAAGATTCAAGAAGAAGCAAGGAGCTCCCATGTTTTCAAATCAAGCAGTTTTGTGGATGAGCGAGGAAGAGGTTTCGAAATGCATTTCCAGCCTTGTACTGAAGAGGAGGTACGCAAATTTGTTAGTACGATTAAGTCAAACAGTGCAGGAGTTGATGGAATGAACCTTAGAACGCTCAAGTCGGTTCTGGTTTATTTGCTTCCTGTCCTCGTATACCTTATCAATATTTCTATGGAAAAGGGGATGTTTCCGAGTGCGCTTAAAATAGCTAAAGTTCTACCGTTGCACAAAGGTGGAGTCAAAACTGATATATCTAATTGGAGACCAATATCATTTCTCCCGATTTATTCAAAAGTTTATGAAAAGATTGTTCATCACGGGCTTTACGAGTATCTGATGAAAATTGGTGTTTTACACGATGGTCAATTTGGCTTCCGGAAAGGATATTCGATGACGCAGGCAGTCCAGCATCTTCTGGAAAATATTAACTCAGCACTTGAGAATGGCGAGCAGTGCATGGGCGATTTAATTTATTTTAAAAAGGCTTTCGACACTGTTGATTTTAAGATTTTATTTGAAAGGCGGTGTTATTTAGGCATAAAGGGTAGTGTTTTAAATTGGTTTGAATTGTATTTAAGGGAAAGGACGCTACGAGTAACTTTGAGTAATAAATCTTCTCAGCCATTTCCCATGAAGTGTGGCGTTCCACAGGGCTCAGTTCCTGGTCCTCTCCTGTTCCTGATATTTGCAGACACAAGGAAATTCTACACTCCGGGAAATTCAGTTACTTCTTTTGCTGACGACACGGCTTTAGTGATTGCAGCAAAGTCACTGCAAGAGCTCTTGTTCAAGGCTAATAAGGCGCTGGATGGCCTACATGAATTTGTTTGTGCTACCCTACTTAGCGTCAATGCATCAAAAACTAATTTTATGATGTTTACGAGGAATGGTTCTGCTCCCACTCTCCCTGGTGTCATTATTTACAATGGCCTACCGCTCTCACAAGTCGAAGAGATCCGATATCTGGGATTCATCCTGGATCAAAACTTGAGTTGGAGAAAACACTGCTGCGACATCATAGCATGCAAGCTGGCGCGAGGCCTTGGAGTTCTGAACCGTTTTCAAAATTTTTTACCTTTGAAAATTCTGCTTTTATTGCATTTTTCCATAATAGCACCTTATATAAATTATGGTTGTTTGATTTGGGCGAGTAATTTTAGTTGCAATTTTAGAAGAGTTCAAGTTCTGAAGAATAAGTCTATAAGGTTGATTGGAAGGTATGATCGTGGTATTGATAGCACTGAATCACTTTTTAGAAAGTTAAAAATTTTAAAGGTTGGTGAAATAAGGGATTATCAAATTGGAGTTTTTGTATTTCAGAGTCTGAATGGTTTTGCACCGGATTTTTTTATGAATATTTTTAAGCCTAATTCGTTTTATCACGATTATTCGACTAGGAGTGCGGATAGTCTTGCATCTGAGCCACGGAACACAACGAGAGCGAGTCAAGTGACCAGATACATGGACCCGTCAGTTTGGAATTCGTTCCCAGATTCTGTTCGTCAAGCTGAAAGTGTGCCGCAACTTAAAACCCGTATTAAAAATAATTTCTTTTCAGGAATTTGGTAGTGTTAATGGTTCGAGAGAAGGCTTTTTTTTTTTTTGTAGATATTTTATTTTATTTTATTTTTTTTTTATATTTTGTGCCATTATATATTTATCATTATTTTCAGTTATTATTATTGTTTTCCCCTTTTTTCATTTTATTTGGTTTGATGATTTGGCATGCATGATATCCAACCGGTCGCTTTTTCAAGCATCTTCTTGCTTTATTGCGACATGTTGTCACATTGAGTTGTTTTTTTTGTTAATAAAAATGTATGAACCTGAAAAAAAACCTGATTACGAACGTGATGATTACACCGTGTTAAACATGTTCAGATTTTTTAAAATAAAGCGATGGGTCTTATTAGTGGGTGTGTTGAAAGCACAGTTTACAGAATTAACCAGTATGATCATTCCCTATCTCACCCATTATAAAAACCCGGACCGAGGTGCAAGTGCTCCGAAGAACGTAGAAACATAAGCGGCATTAGATCTTTTCACGGGTAGACAAGTCAGACGCGAAACAATCGGAATTTATAATTCTATAAACTGTAGTTGAAAGTATACATAGCACTTCAGCTTGCTTTAATAAGCTGCAAATATTGAATGTAGGACAGCCACGGGACTACCAAATATAGATTTTTGCCAATCAATGATGGAATAACGTTAGTCCAGAGGTTTTTTGAGATTGTTTTAGTGACAATGGGCCTTTGCAACATGATGAAACTCGTCATGCTAGTGACTTCATTGTTCCGAATAGAAATGGCATCAGTGGCATCAGGACTTCCATACTAGATTTTCAGAACCTAATGTGTGAGACTCTGTTCCTGAGAGCATTTGGGTGGCTGAGCACCTGGGTTCATTTAAAATAAACAGAAAAACTATTTGTTAGGTCAAGGTTCATAGTTTTTTTTGTGTCCTTTTTTTCTTTTCTATTTTTATTATTTGTTGTTCCTTTGTTTATATTTAATTATTAGTTAGTAGATGAGTTGTATGTACCAACCTAGTCGCAAGCGTTTTTTGTACCTTTCTAGGGCGGGCATTGAAATATTAGATAAATGTACTTCGATGTTAAATAAAATGAGCTGAACTGAACGTTATACAATAATTGTACAGAAATTTGCCACAGTGTATTAACGGTAAAAAAAAATAGCTGTTCCATTGGCCCGTAATCGTCCCGGTGTTAACACAAAATGGTCATACAATTTAGCTTCAGTAGAAGTGTGTAGTAAAGCGAAGTTGTGATTTCACATTCGGAAAAACTGCGGACGACCAAGATGCGGTATATTGAATTACGTTTGAATCTACACTCAGTAAAAATTCAAAGACGCCCTTTTTAAGCGAGACACAATCAATGAGTCATTTGGTAAAATTATAAATAACTAAAATCTATGGTGGAAAAGTACTTCCCGCTCAGCAGTTCCTTCTAATAGCCCTAATTTAACATGTCTGAGTGGTTTACCCTGTTATACGGCTGAGTACTATGAAGAGCAACTTGAAAATATTTTTTAAAAAGGAAATATACTACTGATTTTATTTTTTCCCTCTCTGTCATTGAGCGCTGTGTTAACCGCTTAAAGCGGAAAGCCTCTTGTCGGACAGAAAAGGTTAGCACTATGCATTTGAAGAATGGAGCAATCCAGGTTAGATACCGTCCTCCACTATTAATGAAGATGATTTTCACACACAAAGTTGTTCTATAATCCTTCTGCATTACCCTCTGCAAGCTTATACAAAAATCAAAGCATGAATTTATCAGTTTGGTTTTCAGTAAGGGTTAGGGTGTTCTTTTGCTCTGACTGTGTTGGTGATAGTCTTAGTCGATGTAGATCGTGGCGGTGAGACTGCTGGTCTAGTTGGGTCTAGCATGGTCCTCTTCTGGTCTAGCTTAACTCGTTAAGCAAAATTTGTCGGATCTTTTGCCTTCCCTTTATAAATCTAATGACATTTTTATTGCGATGAAATAGGGGATTGTGTGCTCATCAATGTTTACTTACCATGTGACCTAAAACGCATTGCTTTCTACACTCCGTTTTCCAGCGTATGCTCCTCTGTGAAGAATCTTGTCACAGACATAGAAAAGCATGGCTATAAATGGTTTTTAATCAGTGATTTCACCTATAATGTGCTTAACCAGTCCACACGTACTGACCTAGTCTCAGATTCCCACCTAAATAGTTATTGAATCGTGGAAAAATAACATAATTAGAGTCACCATCATAATAGTGGGGCTTTATCTAACATTGATCATTTCAACTGCTCTATTGCTATATCTTGTTCAGCAGTCTATGTAGAGCCATGTATTAAGATGAACACGATTATGACCACTTACCCCTAGCCGTTACCCTTTCTGTGAATCAGCAAAGCCAAAATTTGGTAGGCAAAGGTGTAACCCCTGTGTACAGAGCTAATGTTTGTCAAAGCAAGACATCTCTTTTACTTCGTGATAGTTCTCTTGACTCCGAAATCCAGTTTTATATCAATTATTGCACTGTTGATTCCGGGGTCCCTTATATTAGGATTTTATGAAGAAAGGGGCCTATACCCGTAAGTTTCTTTCAAGTGTCATTTTGATGAGTTGAGGAAAGAAGCGAGTGTACTGTATATTTAGCGATATATTAATTACCGATATAATATAGATAGCGATATCTCTCACGAAAAAAGTATTTTGATGAGCGTATGGACGACTTTAAGCAACTGGTTGAAAATCTTCGTACGGAGAATGCAGCGTTGAAACAAGAGAACACTGGCTCGAAATCTGCTCTTATGGCAGTTAAAAACCAGGTTGTAAGAACTGAATTGTATGTTAAACGCAAGAATCTTCTTATCTATGGAATTCCTAACAAGTATAATGAAAATATTAAAGAGACCGTTCATGATTTTTTATCAGAAATGTCGGTACGGAACTGCAGCGATATTAAGTTCACGGCCATCTAAGTAGTGGGACCATTTAAGATTCAAACGGAGCCCGCCGCCTTCAAATCCCGATCTGGACACTTTTTTTAAAAAGTTGTAGGTATTAGGCTATTCCGTGGGAGCCCTCAAAAATACCATTAGATTTTAAACGGAGCCCTCTGACTTCACGTGACACACCCTCGCACCTGTACGATGCGGTCAGCTGTTTCTACTAGAGCCCTGTTTCTAGGCAAGATTCCAGCCCTAGCGAGATTCCGAGCAAAGCCCTGTTACGACACGACATCCCTAGCAAAATTCTGAGCAGAGCCCAATCCCTTTTCCTGTGAGAGCCCTCTGATGTCACAATACCCCTGGCAAGATTCCCACCCCTGGCAAGATTCTTGTGAGAGCCCATGGCAATATTCCCACGGGTGACCTCTGACGTCACGACATTCCTGGCAATATTTCTAGGAAAGCCCTATCGCTTTTCCCAGAACAATCCTCTGACTTCACAACACCCCTGTCAAAATTTTTATGACAGTCCTTGCAAGATACCCGTGAGAGCCCTGTTTCTAGGCAGGATTTCTAGGACAGCCCTCTGACGTCGCAACACCATTATAGAATTGGATAATAGAATTGGATTCTGACCGGAGCCCTCTAACGTCACAACATCCCTGGGAGGATTTCTAGGACATCCCTATCCTTTTATCTAGGATCGCCTTCTGAGGTCACAACACCCCTGTGAAAATTTCTATGACAGCCCTGGCAAGATTCCCGTGAGAGCCCTGTTTCTAGGCAGGATCCCTAGGACAGCCCTCTGACGTCACAACACCCCTATCAAAATTTCTATGACAGCCCTGACAAGATTCCCACCCTGGTAAGATTTGGCGTGCCCAGGCAAGAGTCCTTGGTGTTTCAATTACTTGGAATGTGGTCGGTAAAATACACATGTAGTAATAACAGGGATATAATTAGGGGATTTCTGGAAGTCAGTTAAGTGAAGTTCCTAGCCCCTCGCACCTGTAAAATACGGTCAGCTGTTTCTACCAGAGCCCTATGACGTCACGACAGCCACAGGGAAAATAGTATCGGATTTCAACCGGAGCCTTCTAAAGTCACGAGATCCCTGGCAGGATTCCGAGCAGAGCCCTATCCCTTTTCCATATGCTTTCAAGCAGTCAGATATCCGGAATAAAAGCAGTCAGACAGCAGATTAACATAGGAAATTAACAATGGATGTTGGTTATGTTTTGTTGATGATGTTTGTTGCTGTTTGATGGTTATGTTTCTCGTTTGTTGTTGGTTATATTTTTTGGATGTGATTTTTAGTTATGACTGTTGGTTATGTTTATAGTTTGTTGATTATGTTTGTTAGTTATGTTTGATGGTTATATGGTTTCTTGTTTGTTGGATGTGTTTGTTGGTTACGCTTGTTGTTGGTTATGTTTGCTGTTTGTTCGTTATGTTGTTTGATGTTTGTTGTTCGATGGTTCTTGGTTATTTTTGATGGTTATGTGGTTTGATGTTTGATGGTTATGTGGTTTGATATTTGTTGGTTATGTTCTGTTGGTTATGTTGGTTATATTTGTTGGGTATGAGTGTTTATAAAATAGTTTGATGGTTATGTTTTGCTGGTTATGTGGCTTGATGTTTGTTGGTTATGCTTCTTGAAGGTTATGTTTGATGGTTATGTGGTATGATGTTTGTTTGTTATGCTTGTTGTTTGTTAGTAATGTTGGTTATAGTCAGAGCGCCAAATTCTGTATCTCACTTATTTCGATTAGTACCCAGACCGGAAGGTACAAAAGTGTTAAGGGTGAATCCCAGGGTAGTCGAACATGCTGAAAACGAATATCGTAGAGCAGATATTCGCCATTGGGGCGTTTCTGAGATATAGGCAAAAAAACAAATTTGGCCTATAGTGGGGTTCGACGATTCTAAATTTTCTTTTACAAATAAGATAGATCAAATCCAGCGTGCTCTTACATCAATCAAAAAAAGAGACTTGGAGCTACTCGAATATGATTTTTGTCTGTAAAAAAATAAAAAATTGTACACTTCTTACCGCAGTTTTAAGATAATTCAGATTTTGTCAACAAATTTCTAGCAGAAAAGCTAGAAAATCTAAATTTGTCAAGATAAACAATTTTTTATAATAAAAAGAAAACCCGTTTATCTCCAAACACATAAAGCTAAGAAAAAAAGTTCAAATTATTGTGTCTGAGGGGTCCACAACTTTTTTAGCGAGTGTACCCGATAATAGGAATTTTACTTAGTAACCTGCTGCCTAGCATGAAGTTTTTTTTCATCACGTGACAGCAGGTAGAATTCATCATTCCTGGACAGACAGAAAGTCATTGACCCCGAAGTAATGATGTAATACTGTCAAAGTAAAGGTAAACACCAGCTAATTAGTGTTATTTAGACAGACAAACAGTTTGTTAGAACTATGATCGGTTTGTTAGAACTACTGGCTCAAAACATCAACTAGGGTGTAGTTTTCAGGTTCTTGGTTGTCAGTTCCGGATAGCAAGTGATCTTGGTATCACGAAGATTCAGAAAGTTCACTTACGTTACTCTACTCCTCATTTTGGTCAAGTCATTTAGAACATTTGGTCAAGGTGGTCCGTCACACAAACTCTGTTGTGATAAAGGTAACTTTACCTAAGATAACCATGAAAATTGGTCAATTTGACAGACGGTGATTATCAGTCTTCACAATCATGTTTGACAATGCAAAACTGATACGTCAAAAACATTTTATTAGTCTCTTTCCGTCCCTTCTTGGCTAGAGTCCTCTTCAGGCTCATTTCATCTCAACTCAATTTTGTGGGAAGAAATCATACAATCAGATATTCAAGGAAGCATCTTAAATTCATTTTACAGCTCGAGCCTGGAGAGGAACCTTGCAAAGAAGCGCCAGAATACAGCTGTAGTAAAATGTAGCTGACGCATCAGTTTTGGAGAGTCCAATGATTCATGATTTACATACTTTATCTTTTATCCACTCTTTTATTTTACAGACTCTGCGAAATCGTGAGAGAATATCCCACAAAATATGCAGCGACTGCCATTTGAGCTGACACCAAGTAAAAAATCCAGATTATCATTCAACTACAACAAGTGTGTGTTTTGCCACGATGTGACAGAAGATTCCCTCTGCAGGGTGAAGATTGTTGCAATTTTTTCTGTCATTCTGGTGGTTTTTGGACAGGAAGTCCATGTTTCTAATATAATAAATATTAAATAATATAATAAATATTACCTGCTCTGCTCTTGCCCATGCGAAAAATTGGCGTAATGCTCTGCTTCTTCTTGATCTATCCGAGCCTTTAACAACCCACAAAACACCAGCAAATCCAATGACGATAGCTAAAATAAAAAGAAAACAAACAAAAATTAACTTCGATTACATAAGTGAATATGATGAGAAACCCGACTTGGAATTATTCGGGCTCAGGAAAAGAGAAAAATAAACTACTGACTTCAAAAATATGAGCATCTCAATGTTTTTCCCTGAGAGTCGGTTCCGCGGTTCAGTGATTATCTGACCAGCCTTGGAAAACAATCTTTCAGAAAAGGCTCTGGTAGCGGGTACAGACATGAATTTCATTGCAATTCCGTACAGGTGTTTTTAGGACCCCATAGCATGAGACTTCCACCAGTTGAGTGAACAAGTTTCTCTTGAAACTGTTGGCTCCCTATTGAAATTTTGCAGAGCCATGACATATTTGGCTGCTGTCTTAGCGTGTCCTGCATTGACTATAAGGACTTCATTGTGTAAACCCCATAAAGTGGATTGATTCTGATATGACTGCATCGCAGGGACTGCGATGGCACTTGCATCTTCTTATAGAGATTCAGCAGCCAGCAAGGCCAAATCTATCTCGTTTGCAATTTTGCTCTCAACAAGTAGAAGATCGTCACGTGAAATATACACTTTCTTGAAATGCGGGTCAAGATATGTGGCTATTGCAACGGGTGTGATTTGACCAAACCTTATAAACCTACAATGCATTTTACTCAGCAAAGCCTTTCGAAGCTCATCAGCCACATCTGAGAATCCGCCAAAAATTTACCTGAACAAGATGGCGTCTCAAAATCTTAGACAAAGGCAGGACTTTCGAGAAGAGGGATAGCTTTTAGAAGAGAGCTCAATAGTTGCCTCTTCAAAGGGCGTAAGCACCTCAATCACGTTTGAAATAACGCCCCACTCACTATCAGTGAGTATGAGATCCATTTTACCAAGAAGTGCGAGCGAGAGTAGTATCAATGTATAAGGTCCGAATTACATAAGGAAATACACAAGAATATACAGTGTAGTTTGACGAACAAATTGCAAAAAGCGACCAATCCTTTTATATTATATACCTATAAAGTGATCAAACACGTTTTGAAAGTATAATTGAGATTGTATAAAGCAACCCGCCGGGTTTTTGAGACACTTTCATCATAACGTGTTTTTTTTTTTTTTTTTTTTAACCAAAAACTAGAAATTGTCAAATTGCGTAATCAACAAATGGTCTCATTCTAGAAATACCGGTTTACAGTTAGTTATAATCACGTTTTTTTGCATTATATATCGAACAAATTGATCGTTCTGGGTCAGTTGATTAATAGAAGTTGTAATAAACCTATAAGAATCAATTTATTCACTCGTTCTAATGGACAATAAAAGAATTATAATGGTAAGCAAATATGCATTATTCATCGAATAACATAAGAACATAACCTTTTTTATTCGTATCTATCATTTGAGTTTCACACAGAAAGGGAACTTCTGTAATTATGCAAGCTTTCGAAGTATACATCTATGATAAAATTCGCATGTTCATAACAGCTGTTTTGATTAGAAAGGCTACGTGCTTTCTCGTTAGATTACATTTCACTGCTCTCTTAATTAAGCAAACTTAATGACCGGATCATTGTCCAACTCAGTCAATAATCCAGGGTAATTATTGTAGAGAAAAAAAGAGGAGGAGTTGGGGGAAGGGGCGCCTCCTATTAATATTCTGAATAAAATAATAGTTGAAATTGTATTTTTTTTTTCATGTATCGTATTTAGAAATGTGTTTTATGGGATTCCAATACACTTATAGGCTATTCGGCTCTAAATGTTTCTTATGCACCTTACAGAAATATCACGTTTTTAATAGTATAATTGAATCATATCTCTCCTTTAAATACAAACAATAGGGTTATTGTATTTGGAGTGGGCTTTGGGGTGGTGGGAGGGGATGCCCCCTATTAATATTCTGAATAAAATAATAGTTGAAATTGTATTTTTTTTCATGTATCGTATTTAAAAATGTGTTATAATTATAACGAGGGGGTAGCGGGTCGGTAGTTTTATTTATTGAGACTTTAAATGTTAATATTTGTAGATTTAAAAAGGATTTTAGTTTAAGAGGTGGGCATGGGGAGAGGGCTACAGTTTTAAAATATCCTTCGGATTTAGAGGGATGTCAGGGGATACAACGAATCTCTTTCGATACGAGGCTACAGTGTTTCAAGTATGCATTTTTAATTTGTGCCTAAAGACCCCTTCAAAAAGATGCTTCTAAGAAAAAGTTGGACGAATTGGCAGTTAATGGTAGGGAGGGTTCAAAGTTCCCCATAGTAGATTTTTATTGCTTAAATGGTAAGCTTCCCGTGACATTAAAAGGAATAGATATTTTCGAGCGGGCTAATGCACATTTAAAGATTTGTGTCACAGTGTTGCAGTATGAAACCAAATTTGTGGAAGGTCAGCGTTCCGATAAGAAGGGTGTATTATTTCCAGTGAGGGCTTCGTCAATTGAAGCAGTGGAGCATTGGGTGCGGCTTCTATACACACCACCCACAGAGCCAGATTCAATTGAATATTTTAATCCAATTACCGATATTAGTAGGGTTTTGGGGAAGGGTAAAAATGGGTGTGTATGCTATTACTCTCCGACATGCCTCACAAGATTTCGCTCTGATTTAAAGTTAAAGCATCACATGAAACACTGTAAACGTCATAGATGCTTTCAAAGTCACAAAGATTCATAGAGCCCTCCAATTTGATCAAAAGCCATACATGAAAACGTTTATAGACACCTTCGTCAGCAAGCGTTAACAAGCAAATACAAAAGTTGAAGAAGAAGTCTATAAACTCATTTTGAACTCAGCCTTCGGTAAAATGTGCGAAAGAGTAAGAAACAGAAGTCGATGTGACATGGTAACCAATCCCAAAGACTATGCTCGAATCATTGCGGATCCAAACTTCACATCGTTCACAATCATAGACTCTAATATGGTGCTCCTACATTGCAAGAAAAGAAACATTGTTTTAAATAAAAATACTGCAGGCGGGAGAGTAATAACGGAAATATCTAAAAAACTGATGTTTTCATTTTATTATAATGTATGCAAGGTACAGTGACCGATTAAGGGACAAGTTCAAGTGTATTATGGGGACACTGATTCGCTCCTTTTAAAAGTCATAACTTTAAATTTATTGAATGATTTTGAAAATCGTAAGTACATTAGCTCGCAAATAGACTACTCTAATTGGGATGACGCCTAATACCCAGGGTTAGTGAAACACCATGCTCCTAATCAATTGTGAATGTTAAAATCAGAAACAGGTAGCGATCTGATACCCAGTGATGTTCTTCCTGGGCCGAAGGTATACTGTATGGAAACGCACAACAAGGATATCAAGCAAGTTTGCAAGGGGGTACCTACACAGTATGTGAAAAATAATTTTGACATGAGTGTGTATATAAACTGTGTGGAGCGTAGTTTAGTCCCAAGAGCGAAATTCATGGCGATTCGCTTTTTACAATTTAACAACTACACAGTTAGAGTTGAGAAAAACGCCATCTCGGTCATAACAGACAAAGTTTATGTACTTGAGGATGGTGTGAAGGTACAACCACACGGTCACTATTTAATCTCAGACCGAGTTGAAAGTGTAGAGTACAGAAAACAACTCGGTCTACAAAAATTAACTTAAATTCTTTAAAAGTACAAATTGGGTGGGAGGGTGGTGATGGATGTTTTAAATTCTTTTTTCTCTTTTTTATCGCAAACAATTTTCAATGTGTGTGCAAGGCAGAGCAATTTCATCATGAATTCCACTATTTAATGCCCCCTCCGGCCCGCCGCAGCGGGCCCGCGGCGCTTCCCGGCCCGCGGCGCTTCCCGGCTCAAGGCGCTTCCCGGCCACCGCAGTGGCCACCCTTGGCCTTCAGTCGTCGCAGCGACCACCCCCCGGGGGGTGGGACCCCATTTAAAATTTAAAATGTTGTAAATAAAAGTGTGATATTATTTTAGGTGTGTATATTTTAATAAATGTTTTTTTTTATAAATAAATTTAAAAAATGTATTTATTAAAGTGTTTTTTTTTCTAGTGCTTATGTAAAATAAATGATGCATTTTTTATTATAAAAAAATAAAAAAGTGTATTTTTTCATGTTTAATGTGCTTTTTTCACGTTCAATGTATTATTTATAAAGTGCTATTACTTTTATGTATAATAAAAAAAATATGATTCTTTATTGATTTTGCTCTTCTTCTAATTATTCTTGAATGAACTAGTAGTACTAATAGGGAAATTATTTAGTCATTAGACAACTATAGTCTACAGTTAGTTGTAGGTGAACTGTTGAAGGGAACATGTATCTATTTAACAAGCCATTTATATCTTTTCTGTGTGGGCCATCAATGTCAGGCAAAACAACACTCTTAACTAAAATAATCAAAAATTGCGATAAAATATTTGTGGAAAAGCCGAAAAAATCTACTATTGTTACAGTATTTGGCAGCAGTCATACGATAAAATAAAAGCAATTGGCATATCGGGGTGGGTGCAGATACAATTCATACAGGGGCTTAATGTTTTCAGCATTATTGAAACAATCTCTTGGCTTATTGACGATCTGGCTGAATCTATTGAACAATTGTCCCAGGAAATGCTACAACTGTTCACTGTTCGCTCTCATCATGAACAGATTTCCGTTACTCTGATTCTACACAATCCCTTTCACCAAAGCAAATGTATGCGAAATCTTGCATTGAACTGCACCTACTATATCATCTACAGAGTTGTTCGTGATTCTAGCTCGCTAATAACTCTCAATAAGCAAATATACCCCGGCGCCCCTAAATTTCTGCTCTCAGCGTACAATCAGGAAACTAATAAACCCTACTGTTATATCCTATTGGATATTCATCAAAATACACCCGAGGATCTGCGTCTAGTCACAGATATATTTGACAATGAAATTAAAGTATATCTCCCCGTGAACAGTAAAAAAGGCTTTTTGTTACCATCATGACACTGAAGAAACTACATGAATATAGACATTTATTTTCCGTTCTAAGCACTTCAAAACCCCCACTTAGGAAAGCCATACTCAAACATGGTATTGACAATGATTTCATTAATCTAATATCCGAACTTTGTTTAAATTTGATCAAGGATAATTCTCAACAGTCAGAAGTATTTAATCGGCAGGCAAAGCAACATCGTTTCATTTTAGTTGCTGTGGCTTCTAGAAACAAAGAAAAAGTTTTTTTAAGTAAGTGATTTTTTCAGGCGTGCGGTAGCTTTTTCACACTTTTACTGCCAATAATTGCAGGACTTGTAAACAGCTTTCTCTAGATGGCTAAACCCTATAAATTGACTCCAATAGAACTCGCTCTTTCACCCGTGGAATACTTTGAGGACAATCTGAGTAAATTAATTGACAATGAGAATATTGAGGATGGTAAAAACTACTTTTACTTCAAGATGCACTTCACAGAGTGGACAAACATAAGTTCTATCTTGCGAAGGCCAGTGGTATTGATCACAAAAAAAGAACCATCTCCTCAGGATTCTTCTGCTGCTGCTGCTGGAACACACTAAAAGAAGGAGGAATTGGATTCAATTGTGAATACAGAACAAGGAAATTCCTTGTTCTAATAACTCGTAGAACAAGGAAATATTCAAAATATCACGAAAGGAACAAATTACACTCAATGACTGTATAAAACAAAAGCGCAAATTAAACTGAGGAAAATTCCAGACACGAATTATATATTAAAAAAATTATAGGGAAGCCGCAAAAAGATAAACCCTATCTCTGAGCAACTTTTGGCTCGACATAGGCACAAATTTTTGGTAAAATACCGCAGACATGGAATATATGTCTGCTACAGAAACCACACAAATTTGTGGGAATCAGGATATGATAAACGTACATTTTTATTAATAAAGAAAAATTAGCAAATGCAAGGCAAAACTTAATTAAAAGTGTTAAAAAAAATTATCTGAAAAATTTTAGTACTTTTCTAACACAAAACGTTTAGAAGAAAAGTTTTTTTTGAATAATTTCAAAAGATACAGGTTGCAAAAATTAGACAACCTCCTCCCACCTCTTAGAAATATGGAGATAATGAATTTGATCATTTGAAATATCGAAAAAAAAAAGAAAAAAGGGGTTCAAGTTGAAAATATAGCCAGACGAAACTATAAGGAAAATAAACTGAATGAAGTCAGTTAAACTCTGTTATACGCACTTATTGAACTTGCCGAACGAACTAGTATGAAAACTGTACTAAATAAGTACAAATAAGTAGCAGTAATACTACGGAGCCACCGTTACATTGGTAAACATGGGCCGAAATTAATAGAAATATTGGACAAATACTCAAAGTAGCCAAGAAAGGAAATTTCGCTCTCATATGTGGAAGTCGTTTTCAGAAAAATGACTACCATGACATAAATTGAAATTAATGCACATAAAAGCCTTAAGAAATTTAAGTTGAAACCTAAGAATTTTACTTAAGTTTAAAACCACTAAAAGTGGGGAAGTAAAAGTTAAAATAGTCATTGTCACTTGTATATCAAAAACAAAATTACTGTTTGCCATGAAGGCCAGGTATTTTCGGCAGAAGGGCCACTTTTTCTGAAAAAAGAATAGCCCAAAAAAAAATTGTAGCCACAAATTATTAAAACTAATTATTTTGTGTGCAGGTTCATAATAGTCTTTTTAGCTGTAGCTGATGACAAGAGAACTCAGAAACGTTATAGGAGCTACCAGAAGGCAGCCCTGGTAAGCAAACCTTCAGAGTACGGGTACAAGTCAATTGGTAGTGCCAAAACAGGTAAAAAGGCGAATAGCTAAATTCTGAGCTTATCAAATCTAAACTGTAAGCTAAGCCTTGTCCAAAAAGGACATTAAAACTGGAAAAGAGAGATAACATTCGAACAGTCTTTTAATTTCTCTCAATGACCAGACATTCAAAAAAATTTAAAGGTTGAATAAACAAACCAACTGAAAGTAAGCTAAAAAAACGCTACTGACGAAATATATAGTCACAAATGTATTTTGAAAGCCTTTAAATAAATATGGAATTTGCATCGTATAAAATTGTAAATGTATAAATTTTAATAACAGTCGTATTGTAAGAACTGTTGCTAAGCCTTTAAATAGCAGCTAATCACAGTTCTCTGTTATAGTGTATAAATCCATTTGTTAGAGTTAAAAACAAATTGTGTAAATATTTTAATTGCAGTTTAAGACTTATCAGATTAAAAGTCTTGCTGGAGTGATTTAAAATTTGTACAAAGAATAAACATTGCAGTATTTAAATAAATTTTAAGATTACATAGTTATTGTCTGTTTTAAAACAATTTAGTTATTAATCAACCTAACTTATGTAATTATAAAGAATATATAAAGATAATAAATTAGTATTTTGAGTGTTCTGTTTTAGAAAAAGAGAGTTATAACAATTTTTAGTTTTGCTTTGTGAGAAATCTACTTGAAAAAAAATGCTTCTTGTGTGGTTATATTACTACATAGTGTCTTAAAGTAACTTTTAAAAATTTTAACCAAAATTTATGGGGTAGTTGTTCTATTCAAGTTTTGTGACTTCTGGTCAAATGATAAATCAGTGGTGTTGTTAAAAAAAAGAAAAATATTCGGTATTAATGCTTTACTAATATGAGTGTTTAATATGGTATTAAGTGTTTAATAATTAATGCTAATTTTAATATGTAAAGAATACAAATACAATGAAAATAAACCAGAAACGGAATGTTTCTATTTTAGCGGCACATTGTGTATAGAAAACGAGTAAGCAAATAATTACAACGGTTGGCACTACGAGTGCATAAATATGAAAGTAAAAAAGTACGTATAAATAGTGAAGCGAATTCCTTGCTATGACAGTAGTAATACTTTTGATTGTAATTAAATTGTTATTTTGAGCGTTTTGCTAATGGAAAAAGAAAGTTATAAAGCATTTTAGTGTTGCTTTTTGAGAAATTTACTTTGAAAAAAAAGGCTTTGTGTATATTTAAATTACTATATAGTGTTTTAAAATAACTTTTAAAATTTTAACCAACTTGTGTTTTTTAGTAAATGTTATATCTAAGTTTTGTTACTTAACAATGCTTGTGTAAGTTTATTACACAATGCTTGTGCATATACTATGTTTTTAATTTACATTAAATTTCAACTAGGATGTAATGTTATTTGTAAATATAATGTTTGACCTCGAGTCAAAGTATTAATAATTTTTTTTTTTGTAAAATAATCAGTTAAGTATTAAGTTTGAAAAGAAGGATCCACCAAGAAACATAACGTTTCGATTTAAACGAGATAATATTTTTGGAGTAATTAAAAGAGAGAAACGAAATGGAAAAAAAAACTTTACAAAATTGAGTTTTTTCTTTCTACTATATATGTAAAAATATATGTTTTAGATGTATACTAATGAGAATATTTATTTTAGATACAGCCTTAGCTATATTTTTTTGTAAATCAAATTTTTAATAACATTGTTTTGGGCCCATTCCTCAATTATTTCTTTGCCGCTTTTTTGGAAAGTAGCGAACTTAAAAGACAGTTCAAAGATATCCTAATACCATCAGAAACCAAACCATACTTGATCAACTGATATTTGGAAACTACAGATCTACAAAATCATCGAAAGTGAGATAAAAACAGAACTTAATTTAGGCCTAGAATATGTGCTACATAGCCAAATGGCTTATGTTATTCAAATATGTGAAAATGCTTTGTGCTGGAAAAAAATATATGTGAAAATTTTAAAATCAATAATGTTATATGTGATTTACCCAAGGCATTTCTAAAAAAAAACTATATATACGGTATATCAACCACATCACACAGATAAATTAAATTATTAATGGGAATTAAATTTTAACTAAAAAAAATTCAAAAAACTATTCTAATATAAATCTAATTTAAGCAAAATCACTAATATTATGTATAAACCGCTTGGGGTCAAGTAAAACAGACGATGCATATGAAGAGGGTAAAAGAGTAATTGTTAGTACTAGAGACAGAGAAAAGGAGAAACAAGGATGAATTTCAAATTGAAATCCTTCGACAAAAAAAAGAACATGGCCTATATTGGACCAGAAACATAACCCTAAGGAAACCCATTGAGGGTAGATGCACATAATGACCCAAAGATGGCAGCATAATAGCTGTAAACGATTTTAAGTTTTTTAAAAGTAAAATATTGAGAATTGGGACAATTCTTCTTTAAATGGGGAGTATTGTGGTAAAGCTTTCTAATATTAGTTAATTATTAATTTAGTAAAAATATATATGACGCAAATATGAAGTTTGGAAATACCACTTTTTTTATTAAGATAAGAAACATATCCTGCTAAGCTCTGTTTAACGGTAAATTGAGTAATTACCACTTCCTAGCATTTACATGGGAAGGTGTGGTTGATAAAAATGTATAAAAGATACATTTTATCGGAAGGAAAAATCTTATACTAACTCTATGCCGGACTGACCTCTGGTCCGTTGTTTTAGAAATACTTTTGGACTTTGTCTTATCATTGTAAGTGTCTAAGTATCTTATTTATATTTTATTTTTGTTTTATTGAGACTTGTGGCCTACTTGGGACAGCCAGTCCCAGTAGACAGATTATAGCCGATTATATTATATGGTAAATGAATAAAAGTATTGTATTTTAGATTACCTCTCTACGATCTATTTTTAGCCTCTCGAACATACTCAGTCGGTACGCCTCATTAGTTCGGTCATAGCCTAAGGCACGCTACAAAAGTTTATTTACCTTAGGGCCAGAGTTTATCTCCCCTATAAAGGGAAAATAAAGGCATCTATAACTACAACCCCCAAATACCACAAATAACACTTCACAACACGTTACACGTTAATAAATAATACATAATTACCCTTTTCAAAAACATTAGTTGTTCTATTAATTCGGACAGTATCACCAACACTGAATTTTTTCTTGACAATCGTTTCTTTAGAATATTCTTTAAGAAAGTTGTCAATTTTCTCATGATCAGAATAATGAACTTCCGTTGGGGTTGAATTGGACAAGGATCGATGAGGTCGTTGATTATAAAACAACATGATTATATCTAAATCATGAATAAAAGCAGATGTATTTTTCAATGTACAATATCTTGAAATTAAAAGTTAAATAGATCGTATCAATCGTTTGGCCACTGGAGCCGTCAACGGGCTATGACTTTCACAGAGTAGTGTACTATTTTTCACTAGTACTTGTTTAGTGTGAGGGTTAACAAATTCACTACCGCGATACGTTTAAATTTTTTCATAAGAATCCTGTTCGAGAATAGTTTCTATAGCCTGATCAACTTCAACACCTCTCTTCGAGCGAAATAGAATGGCATATGAATAACGACTATAAACACTGATTGCAAGTAGAATGTACTTGTACGGTGTATTGTGACGTCTTTGAATCTCATTTAGAGTTAAGAGATCTGCTTGCATTATATGCAATGGGAAAAAGGCTTTAGTTTTTCAATAAAAATTAGCACGAAGCCTATGATTTCTATGCAGAGTGTAACTTGATTCATTTTGTAGATAGTCTTGTACATTTTTAGTGTGAACACCAGTGACTTTGGAAAGAGTGGGGGGGGACTTAAAATTCCCGCTTCGCCAATATTTTCATAAACACGTCTCAGACAGGAAGCTGGGAAGCGTCAGGTGGTGGCCGGGAAGCGCCTTGGGCCAGAAAGAGCCGCGGGCCGGAAAGCACCGCGGGCCCGCTGCGGCGGGCCGAAGGGGCATTAAATAGTGGAATTTATGAGTAAATTGCTCTGCCTTGCACACATTGAAAATTGTTTGTGATAAAAAAGAGAAAAAAGAATTTAAAACACCCATCATCACCCTCCCACCTAATTTGTACTTTTAAAGAATTTATGTTAATTTTTGTAGACCTAGTTATTTTCTTTACTCTACACATTCAACTCGGTCTGAGATTAAATAGTGACCGTGTGGTAGCACCTTCACACCATCCTCAAGTACATAGACTTTATCTGTTATGGCCGAGATGGCGTTTTTCTCAACTCTAACTGTGTAGTTGTCAAATTGTAAAAAGCAAATCATCATGAATTTCGCTCTTGGGACTAAACTACGTTCCACACAGTTTCTATACACACTCATCTCAAAATTATTTTTTACAAAGTGTGTAGGTACCCCCTTGCAAACTTGTTTGATATCCTTGTTGTGCGTTTCCAAACAGTATACCTTCGGCCCAGGAAACACACCACTGGATATCAGATCGCTACCTGTTTCAGAATTTAACATTAACAATTGATTTGGGGCCTGTCGTTTCACTAGCTCTGGGTAGCGGGATTCATCCCAATTAGTGTATCCCATTCGTGAACTAATGTACTCGCCATTTTCACAATCATTCAATAGATTTTCAGTTTTAACTTTTAACAGGATTGCATCAGTGTCCCCATAATACACTTGAACTTGTCCCTCAATCGGCCACTGTACCTTGCATACATTATAATAAAATGACAATATGAGTTTTTTAGATATTTCAGTTATTGCACTTCCGCCTGCAGTATTTTTATTTAATACAATGTTTATTTTCTTATGGCGCAGGAGCACCATATCAAAGTATTTGATTGTGTATGACCTTATGTTTGGATCTGTAAAGACTCAATTACAACCTTTGGAGGTTGCTACAATTTGACACCAACTGCTATTTTATACAATCTTGCATATTTTAATGAAGGTTGAATTTAAAATAACTCTTTAAAGTTCTTTTTTAACCTTCGTTTTCGCTTGTGAACGCTTGCTGACGAAGGTGTCAATAAACGTTTTCATGTAAGGCTTTTGATCAAGTTGGAGGTCACTTTGAAAATCTGGGACCTTGAAAACGTCGAACAACATCCTTTATAAGTAATAATCACGAGCGATTATATTTCGTCTCTACCGAAAATTGTAAACTAGTTTTGTCCTTATAGTACTTTGTGCAAGATTACATCTCCCACTAAAGACAAGTTGTAGGGGCTCCGAGAGTCCCTGCCAACCAGTCTACTCATGCACGGAAAAACAAAGTCTTTTACCGAGTCATGGATTTCCATGGGTATTTCACCGTCAATTTCAAAAAACCATCAATCTGCCCCATTCTCCTCAACGGTAGCAATGTTGGGGAAATTAAAAGCAAATGGATTGTTAAGTCATCTATAAGTACCAAATGGCAAACAATTGTGAGACATTGCCGACGGATAAAGAGAATTCATATCCGAAAAAACTGCGTCTGACTTTTCATCAGCGTGCTGTCCAGTCGGATCAGTTTTCATGATACGATCCCCGTAAGAACATGCCCACCCCTCATTGATCTCACTAAAAACAGATGATGATCCACATCGGCCATCAGACCTATTTATTATTTGCTGATTTTAAGTATCAAGTCCATCACCAGATGAGGAGCGGAAAAATAATACCCTAAATCCAACCCGAATTCCCCATAGATTTTATCCGTATTCTTGCACACAATGTCCAGAAGAGTGAGAACGTCACTAGCAAAGTACAGTTCACAGAAACTCTACCCATGTTTGAACCTGCTCTTTGCCCAAACCCTCTTAGAAAGTTCGTAGTCTCTAGTGGTGCACTCACTCTCAGTAAGAGAATTTTTAACAGCTTCAATAGGCGGCAATGACACCTCATCTAGTCTCAAGGCCGAGTTTTAGTATTCATATGCATATATGCCCTTACACGTTAATAAATCATACATTTCACCATCGGGGAAGCACTGTTTAAGGAGGGGGAAGCTATAAAAAATGTCACTTTTCTGTACCTGAATCAATTGACTTAAGGACTTTGGGAAGAAACTGCAAGAGTCTAAAAACGGATTTTGTTCAGGCACGTGTTACCCTTGTCAAATGTTTTCCACATTAATTCTAGCAGCAGTAGCTTCTCCGATGATTTGGGTATAATATTATATGAAAAAGAACCATCTATCCTTGCGTCATCTACAACTCCAACCTTGACAATGCGGGCCAACGCCGGTAGAACAAACTTTAAGTCATAATTGGAATTGTGTATAAAAACAGGTACGAAATATTGCTTTCTAACGTTTAAATTGCACGACTGATGTGCAACCCCTCTATAGTTACTCCCTTTCGATGTAATTTCCTGCCACAAATGATCATGGTCGACCACCTTCCTCCTCCCTCCGTTCCCAACACCATCATCAAATTCCCCCTTGCAAACCCAACATATTTTACTATTTTTAATAGCCAATATGTCATCTGGTGATAGGAACAAGGATAGTTTGTGTAACGAAGGCGCGAAATGGCCCTGATCGCTGTTTTTATTAGACTGACCAATGTAGAGCGCACGAAGTCTTTACCACCCAATGCCTCAACTTCTTCCAGCACTTACATTGTATTTCTAGAATGTCGCTATGCGTAAGCGCGAAAGCTGTGACCTCATTTATTTTAACATGATTTGAATTCGAAGAATCGTAGACGTATTTGATTTTTACTTCGCAGTTCAAAGCGATCTTATTGCTGTATAGGAGCGTGTTTTAAAAGTTCTTAAAACATAAGATCGCTCTATCTCCGCTTACCGTCTCCACAGCCTGGTATCCATGACGTTTACTGTGTTTCATGTGATGCTTTAACTTTGAATCAGAGCGAAATCTTGTGAGGCATGTCGGACAGTAATAACATACACACCCATTTTACCCTTCCCCAAAACCCTACTAATATCGGTAATTGGATTAAAATATCCAATTGAATCAGGCTCTGTGGGTGGCGTGTATAGAAGCCGCACCCAATGCTCCACTGATTCAATTTAAGGAGCCCTAACTAGAAATAATACGCCCTTCTTATCGGAATGCTGACCCTCCACAAATTCGGTTTCATACTGCAATACCGTGACACAAATCTTTAAATGTGCATTAGCCCGCTCGAAAATATCTATTCCTTTTAATGTCACGGGAAACTTACCATTTAAGCAAAATAAAAATCTACTATGGGGAACTTTGAACCCTTCCTACCATTAACTGCCAATTCGTCCAACTTTTTCTTAGAGGCATCTTTTTGAAGGGGTCTTTAGGCACAAATTAAAAATGCATACTTGAAACACTGTAGCCTCGTATCGAAAGAGATTCGTTGTATCCCCTGACATCCCTCTAAATCTGAATGATATTTTAAAACTATAGCCCTCTCCCCATGTCCCCCTCTTAAAGTAAAATCCTTTTTAATTTGCAAATATTAACATTTAAATTCTCTATAAATAAAACTACCGACCCGCTACCCCCTCGTTATAATTATAACACATTTTTAAATACAATACATGAAAAAAAAAATACAATTTCAACTATTATTTTATTCAGAATATTAATAGGGGGCACCCCCTCCCACCACCCCAGAGCCCACTCCAAATACATTAACCATATTGTTTGTATTTAAAGGAGTGATATTGTTCAATTATACTCTTAAAAAGGTGATATTTCTGTAAGGTGCATAAGAAACATTTAGAGCCGAATAGCCTATAAGTGTATTGGAATGCCATAACACATTTTTTAATACGATACATGAAAAAAAAATACTATTTCAACTATTATTTTATTAAGAATATTAATAGGGGGCGTCCCCTCCCACCACCCCCAAAGCCCACTCCAAATACATTAACCCTATTGTTTGTATTTAAAGGAGAGATATTATTCAATTATACTCTTAAAAACGTGGAATTTCTGTAAGGTGCATAAGAAACATTTAGAGCCGAATAGCCTACAAGTGTATTGGAATGCCATAAAACACATTTTTAAATACGATACATGGAAAAAAAAATACAATTTCAACTATTATTTTATTCAAAATATTAATAGGGGGCACCCCCTCCCACCACCCCAAAGCCCACTCCAAATACATTAACCCTATTGTTTGTATTTAAAGGAGAGATATTATTCAATTATACTCTTAAAAACGTGGAATTTCTGTAAGGTGCATAAGAAACATTTAGAGCCGAATAGCCTACAAGTGTATTGGAATGCCATAAAACACATTTTTAAATACGATACATGAAAAAAAAAATACAATTTCAACTATTATTTTATTCAGAATATTAATAGGGGGCACCCCCTCCCACCACCCCAAAGCCCACTCCAAATACATTAACCCTATTGTTTGTATTTAAAGGAGTGATATTGTTCAATTATACTCTTAAAAACGTGATATTTCTGTAAGGTGCATAAGAAACATTTAGAGCCGAATAGCCTATAAGTGTATTGGAATCCCATAAAACACATTTTTAAATATGATACATGAAAAAAAAATACAATTTCAACTATTATTTTATTCAGAATATTAATAGGAGGCGCCCCTTCCCCCAACTCCTCCTCTTTTTTTCTCTACAATAATTACCCTGGATTATTGGCTGAGTTGGACAATGATCCGGTCATTAAGTTTGCTTAATTAAGAGTGCAGTGAAATGTAATCTAACGAGAAAGCACGTAGCCTTTCTAATCAAAACAGCTGATATGAACATGCGAATTTTATCATAGATGTATACTTCGAAAAGCTTGCATAATTACAGAAGTTCCCTTTATGTGTGAAACTCAAATGATAGATACGAATAAAAAAGGTTATGTTCTTATGTTATTTGACGAATAATGCATATTTGCTTACCATTATAATTCTTTTATTGTCCATTAGAACGAGTGAATAAATTGATTCTTATAGGCTTATTACAACTTCTATTAATCAACTGACCCAGAACGATCAATTTGTTCGATATATAATGCAAAACAACATGATTATAACTAACTGTAAACCGGTATTTCTAGAATGAGACCATTCTTTGATTACGCAATATGACAATTTCTAGTTTTTGGTTAAAAAAAAAAACAAAAAAAAGATACGTTATGATGAAAGTGCCTCAAAAACCCGTCTGGTTGCTTTATTATAATAACCCGGAGGATTACAAACAAGAATTCATAAATAGGATGAGACAAACTTATAAAATAACTATGCAAGAGCTGGAAAAATGTAAAATAAAACAAGTGCTTGGCCACTAACCCCCAGTCGAAGGAGTCATAGATTTAAAGGAAGAACATCTTGTCTATATAAGGAATAAGGTAAAAAAAAAAGGCAAAAACATTTCGATAAATATCTTGGGCAATACGGACTAGTCAAAAGGTACAATAACGAATATACATTTAAAACGGAAAACCCCGATAGTGGAAGAACTTACAAAGCGCATGTTAGCCGAATAAAAAAAGCCAAATTTCCAGAGAGGTGGGTATCACATCCCTCCTCTACAGATTCGTCAGATGCAGAGAACTTTGAAGAATTTTTAGCAATTAAAATCTAGTTATTCCTAAGAAAAAATCCCTAATACCAGGATTTTTTCCTGAAATAAAAACACCAAAAGATACAAAAAGTTATTCATCGACGAGCGCAGGAGAACTAGATTATACGATATCTCCAAAAACCCAATTTTGCCCCGATAGAATTCCAACCCCTTGTCCACCCAAAAGATCTCCAGACGATATGGTTTCCCCTGCAACACCAAAAGAAGGGCCCTGTTATTGCAGGAAAAATTAAACAGAGCTGCAGAAACCCCTGGTATTACTGTAAAGAAAACTTCCCCCAAGGATTCAACTAAAACAAATCTGCGAGAAGCTATGGATTTAATAAATTTCCCCATAGAAACGAGTCAAAGTACATTGCCCGAGAATAAAACTCCCAAGGATGACCAGAAAGGACAATATCATGATATAACTGTGTCCAAGGTCAAGCCTAAACGATGGACTTCATGGAAGGAAACCCTTGTGCAAAAAATGCCCCATCCCCCTGAAGACATGGCATTCAAACAGTGGAGGAACTCCGCAAAAACCCTTGATTCCTCTCAAAGCTCTCAAGAATCTTTCAAATCTCCCGAGTTGAAAACTCAAAACGAGGACTTAGGGAATAAACCTTCTACTTCCAAAGGAGTAGAAATTTACGAAGGAAGGGCAGGTGATACCTCAAAAATGCACGGTGCAACTTCTAAGACTTATGATACAGAATCATCGGAAACTAGTTCCGAAGAGTCTGACAGCGAATCAGACCATATAGTAGTTAAAGAAATAGGGAAATCAAGACCAACTTCAGCCGCTGCGCATGCGAAGGAAACAAAATTAAAAGGGCAAGAATTTTTGAAAAAACAATACAAAAAGTTTGATCTTATTTCGCTAGAAAAACCGAAAAAGTAAAAACCACAAGAAGTCGAGGAGAAAGTAACGACACAATCGGGTAGAACGGTTAAAAAACCCGATAGATGGAATTACACTTAATCAGTATAGGATTAAGAGATTTTAATGGATAGGCGTCATAAAGGAATAATAATTTAAAAACTTTTAATTTACGAGTAAAAAATCACACAACTATAAAAATGCTGTAGAGAAATTTTGTTCAACATATATCAGTTCCCGAAAACAAATTCTAATTAAAAAGTAATAATGCATATGACTAATTCGAATAATTTCCTTTGATACAAAAAGCTACATGTACCATTCCGGTACGATGTGTCCAGTCCAACTCAAAGAAGCCGGAGCGTTGGCTGGTGGTTCGGAGTGTGGTGGGTAACGATATTATCGTTATCGTACCCAGGCCAGACTTCGAGCCACAAGTGGCTCCCAAATCTCTACATTCCAGGACAATTCCCCATTCCAAAAAAAAAAATTTCGAGTAAAGTTAAATATAAAATTTGTAGAGGCACTGTTAACTATAAGGAACAACCCAAAGGTCGGACTTAGAGTTTTCATAAAAATAACAATGTCTCATATTGCACTCCTAAACTATACCCCCAAAGCAGTATGATCAACCGTAAGGCAATATAGTTTAATTCAAGATATAAGTGGCTAACGAGAAAGGTCTGATGTGGAAAGCTCGTGATGGACTGACGAAGACAAGTGGTGTTGGACCACGTTTTGTGGGAAGCCTGGGGAGGAACTCAAAGCCCGGGCAGCGTTTAATTTGTTGGGTTTTGGCGGTCTCCCCGGATTTTATATGAAAAATTGACCCATGTCTTAACAAAGATTGATGTAAAAAAAAACAGGATAAAAGTATAATTATGTGCTGCTAGCTTACTTATTTATATGCTGCTTACTCGAAAAATATAATGCAAAATTAGATTGTATAGCGATTATTAACTAAGCTTTAAATGTATATCTCAACTGGTCATAAAGGCATATAACAACCAAAATAAAGCTTGGAAGTCCCAACTTTACTTCCATAACCTATCTAATCCAAATATATTTATTCTGTTTTACGCCTACAAACCAGTTTTCTTTGGCCAATGCCACAAAACGGTTATATAAAAAAAATAACCTAAGTTAAAGTGCTCTTGAAAAAATATAATAATAACAAAGTATTAAACAAACGAATTTTGCAAAAAACGGGTAAAATTAATGATAAATTAATTCTAGAAACAAAAAATAAGATGAGGCTTAAGAATATCATCATAATCCTCGTTGTTCATGCAGTGGCCAAAGATATTGTAAAACATGGAGTAATATTCAACCATCAAAATTCATTGCTAGCCAGCCATGACGCATGGGAGATCTTTATGAAATTGGACTCCAAACCCTTCGAGACCTTGTTTCAACAAGTAACAAGACTAGAAAGAAACACGAATGAACTCAAAGAATCGACCAATTTCTGGTGGAACATACTATTGGCCGTATGTTTCGTATTCGCGACTTCCCTGACCATGAGAATCTTACTGACTTTTAATTATGGCAAAATCCCGAGACTAAGAATGCGAAAACCAAGAGAAGAACACAGGGAAACAGCTGAAATGCAGAGGTTAAACCCGGAACCCCCTGAGAACTTCTAAGTCAAGAAAAAGGGAAGACATTAGAAAACGAGTGGGTATAGAGGTCTCCACTCGTCCTTGCTATGTGTTGTTCCCTCATTGTAAGGTTGTTTACGTAAAACCGTGTGGTTATGACGCTGCAACACGCGTTTCTTAAACAGGACGGACGTGCGTGAACAATGCAGGCATGAAATATGTTTTAAAATTAGACCTCAAACTTAATAATGTAGAGTAAATTATATTTATTTAATAAGTATTGAAGAATTAAATAAGCCCTTTATCGTCGTTTCCTTTCTCAAAACAAATTTTAAGACATCTCTGTTTTAGATTTACCAACGGGAATTATTTCGTTTTATTATAAACAAAGTTATATATTAATATCAGTGTATATTTTTATATTATCTTGTAGGGTAATCTTCACCCTAAAATGCACCCAATCGTATTGTTTACTATGTATTAAGACTACTTGAATTTAAAGAACGTGTGATTCTGCCTCGTTACTTTTATTACAGGAAGAGGATTGACATATTGGATATCGAGCATTACAATGAGTTTTCCAGTGCAGATACAACCTAGTTGCATCTATTTTCATCATACCTCAACCAACGAAGAGTACTCACCATACACTCCAGTCAATTTTCATCCCAGCTTCGTCTACAAAAACAACAGTTACCTTTGATCGTTGTTTCCTCGACCATGAACCATATTACGTACCAGGTAACATTATATTTGAATCTCAGCATCCATGGCATTATTGAACTATATAATCACATAAATTCTGAGAACCCCATCGATCAGTACAAGATATAAGTACATAAATATTGCCTTTGATAATCACTATGGACCCATATACCATATGACCGTATAGCTATGATTTTTGATGACCCCAAAAACTATTTATGTGTCACAGACTTACGCGTCGAATCCTTTTCGATCATCTCTCGAAATCCATCCTATCCCCTCTATGTGGAAAGTTCATATCTCTGTTATCCCATAAATATTACAAGATAATTTCTGAAAAATGGACCTGGAAACCAAAATTAACCCCAGTGACCAACCCCTCAGTGACAATATGCCCCTCCCACAAGTTAAAGACAATATGTTGAAGGAGTCACTATAGTTTGATGTCGACCTGTTCCAAATCCAAACTTCAATTCCCCCGTGATTAACCTAGGAATTACCGCGAAGGTTAATAGACGCAAGCCATGAGCTAGCAATTTTATAAAAGACACAAATGAACAATTTTAGACGAGGATAAATTCTCTATGTGCATCAAAATATCCCAAAAATGATATGCTGAGAAGAAAATAAACGCACTCCCAGTGTTCTACTCCTTAATGATAAGGCACCCTAGTAACTATCAAAAAGCAGGTGAGAATGAACTCTGATAGCATATTCCCACACCTGTAGTTGGAAGCATCATTTCCCAGTTGACAATTAGAGAAAGCTCGTCGTGTGAACACAATCGTGCTTGAACTCTCCCATGAAGAAACCATAACGTAAGTGCTTTAAAAAGTTTGCCAAGACGAAAAGAGTGAAGGACAATAATTTACAACAGAAAGATTGAGTACGCTAAAGAGACTCAAATGGTGATGAAATAGATGTGAATTTACATATGTTACTTCTTAATAACTTTATGTTAACTATATGTTACTCCCAATATCCTATCATTAACGTTGCGTAGCAAACATCCCCAGTGAAAATGTTCTAAGGTTACCAGTGAACATGGTAAATCTAATGTTGTGTGTTTTAATTCGTTCTTGTATGTAGTGTTAAATATCCAGATAGAGTTATGTGCAGCATAGTCGAGCTATTCATTTAATGTAGCGTAGATAGAAGGTAGTGTGCCATATAGACAGCAAAATAAAAAAAAAGCCTTGTAAAATGGGAATTCAAAAAAAATCTTATGTAAAGGTAGAATAGCCCCAACCTTGTTGGAAATGTAAAATAATCAGTGTTAGATGTAGAAACAAAAATCTTTGGTATAGTAGCTAGCCTAAAACCATGAATAATCTTAGTCCGGTAGACGAATTTTAGATAGGGATGTAGAATAAAATAAGAAAAGTAATAGAGAAATCTTTTAGCACTCCTGATTAAGCCATAACATAAATATAAACTAATTATGTAGAAGAAATACTTAATAAATGGCGAACATTTCAAAAGCCCAAAGGCAAGCAAGTCGTAATGACGAGACGTCATTAAATAATGGGAAGAGTAATATGTACCGTGAGTAACATACGACATATTTAAAATACAAAGGTTCTTTCCTTCTAAAGATGATTCGGACAGAAATTAAACGTCCCCTAATTGAGTTCAAATACCGCTTCCAAGAGTCTAAATTCTTAATCAGCAAAAAGAGAAATTGCATTCTAGCTTCAGTCAAACAACGACGCTAAACGGTTTGAATTTCGCTAAGATAGTTAGTAATAAAAAGATGCTACGCACAATATTTCTGAGGAAGTTTAAACTATAAGAGCCATGTGAACTTTTGAATCATCAGAAATAATTAAGACAGATTATTAGACGAAGGGTTTGCATCCTTGGGCCACTTGAGCCAATTGTGAGCCAGTTCTTACAGCGCAAGACAAAAAACTACGTTTGATAGTGGGGTAAAAGTGCTTTTTCAAATTATTCGTAAATCAGATTCAACATCATTTAGAGCGGAATTATATTGGCATCCAGGCATTGTGATTCAAGTTATTATGCAGTCATTGTAGAGACTTGGTTATTATTGCCGTCATTTGAAGTGACCCATTGCTGTACACCTAAACATGTAAGTCTCAATAAAACCATTGCTTTTCTATTTTGTGTTTGTTTTATTTTATATGTTTGTATCTAGCCTGACGACAGGTAATTAGTTCGCATATCCCCAAGGTACGCTCCCAAGGAATCTGATCTCCAGATAGCTCGAGGAGAAGAAGTAACATTTATATGGCTACGCATTTTATTTTCTCTCATTAATTGAGGGTGGCGCTAGCCTTGGTGGCACGATCTTTAGCGCTATAAGTGGCGCTATCGGAGAACTTATAAGGTGTAAGTTCACGGCTTTCAAGGTATAATTTTAGACTTGACGCGATCAATCTTCATTACCGCAATTAGGACGGCCATAAAACTTTTATCGCTACAACACCAACCCAGACATGCAAACAAATAGAATCAGACATTCAACCAGATAAAGACAGTCAATTTATATATACAAACCGACAAAGAAAAATACGTGGACTTGAAAACCTCATCCCAGACATGCAAATAAATAGAATAAGACTTGTAAACAGAGAAGGACATGCACTTTACATATACAAACCAACAAAGACAAATACTAGGACTTGCAAACACCCACTCAGACATGCAAACAAATAGAATGAGACATGCAAACAGAGAAATACTGGCACTTTAGGTATACATAAAAACAAAGACACATACTTGGACTTGCAGAATACCGTGCCAGACATGCAAACAAAAAGAATCAGACATGAAAACAGAGAAAGATAGGCATTTTAGATATACAGACCAACAAAGACATATACTTGGACTTGCAAACACCAACCCAGACAAGAAAAAAAATAGAATCAGACAAGCAAATAGAGAAATACAGGCACTTTAGATATATAAACCAACAAAGAAAAATACTTTGACTGGCAAACACCAACCAATAAATGCAAACAAATATAATCAGACATTCAAACAGATTCATATAGGCACTTTATTTTTACAAAGATCCAACGACAAATACTGGGAGTTGCAAATCCCAACCCAGACATGTAAACAAATAGAATCAAACATGCAAACAGTGACAGACAGGCACTTTAGATGTACAAACCGACAAAGACAAATTCTTGGACTTGCAAACACCAACAAAGACATGCAAAAAAAAAGAATCACACATGCAAAAAGAGAAACAGAGTATCTTTAGATATACAAAACAACAACGACAAATACTTGTACTTGCAAACACAAACACAGACATGCAAACAAATAGAATCAGACACACAAACAGAGAAAGACAGGCACTTTAGATATACAAAGCAACAAAGATAAATTCTTGGACTTGTAAACATCCACTCAGACATGCAAACAAATAGAATCAGACATGCAACTAGAGAAAGATAGGCACTTTAGATATACAAACCAACAAAGACAAATACTTGGACTTGCAAACACCAACCCAGACATGCAAACAAATAGAATCAGACATGCAAACAGAGAAAGACAGGCAATTTAGATATACAAACCAACAAAGACAAATACTTGGACTTGAAAACACCAACCCAGACATGTACACAAGTAGAATACGACATGCAAAAAGAAAAAGACAGGCACTTTAGATATACAAACAACCAACGACAAAGAATTTTACTCTAAAAAACCAACAAAGACAATCAAACACAAAGAATATTAAATTAAAAAATAGAAAGAAAGGAACTTTAGATATACAAACCAACACACAACGATAATTGGACTTGCAAAAACCAACCAAGCCAAGTAAAAAAATAAAATCAGACATGCAAACAGAGAAAGATAGGCAATTGATATATAGAAACCAGTATCGACAAATACTTGGACTTCCAAACACCAACCCAGACATGCAAACAATTAGAATCAGACACCCAAAAAGAGAAAGAAAGGCACTTTAGATATACAAACCAACAAAGACAGATAGTTGGACTTGCAAACACCAACCCAGACATGCAAACAAATAGAATCAGACATGCAAACAGAGAAAGACAGGCACTTTAGATATACATAGCAACAAAGACAAATACTTGGACTTGCAAACACCAACCAAGACATGCAAACAAATAGAATCAGACATTCACACAGATAAAGACTGGAAAATTAGATATACAAACCAATAAAGAATTATAGTTGGACTTGCAAACACAAACCCCAGCGTTCAAAAAAAAAGAATCAGACATACTAAAAGATAAAGATAGTCACTTTATATGTACAAAACAACAAACACTACTACTTTGAATCGCAAACACAAACCAAAACATACAAACAAAAAGAATCATATATTCAAACAGATAAATATTTTTTCATTAGATATAAAAAAAAAAATATTAAAAGAATATGTAGTGCTGAACACCAACAAGGACAAGCAGGAGTAAAGAAGAAAAAAAGAAAACAATGAAAGACATGATATTAAGAAATTTGAGCCATCTATGGCAGATTATTAGAATGTCAGAAATAAGCCCAGCTTTACACAAAAACAGAACAAAACATTCAAACAGAGAAAGACATACAATTAATATATACAGAACAACAGATAAAAATACTTGGACCTGCAAATACCAACCCAGACATGCAAACAAATAGAATAAGACAAGCAAACAGAGAAAAATGGGAACTTTAGATGTTAAAACCAGCAATGACAAATACTTGAACTTGCCAACACCAACCCAGCCATGCAAACAAATATAATCAGAAATGCAATCAGAGAAATATAGTCACTTTAGATATACAAACCAGCAAATAAAAAGCCTTGGAAATATAAACACAAATCCAGACAATCAAACAAATAGAATCAGACATGCAAACAAATATAATCAGACATGCAAACAGAGAAAGACATGTACTTTAGATATACAAACCAACAAAGACAAATACTTGGACTTGCAAACACTAACCCAGACATGCAAAAAAAAAGAATCAGACATGAAAATTGAAAAAAACAGGCAATATAGATATACACACCATCATAGACAAATACTTGGAATTGCAACAACAAGCACAGGTAAGCAAACAAATAGACTCAGACAAATAAACAGAGAAAGACAGTAACTGTACATATAAAAACAATCAAAGACATATACTTGGAATTGCAAACTCCAACTCAGACATGCAAACAAATAGAATCATACATGCAAACAGAGAAAGATAGGCACTTTAGATATACAAACCAACAACGACAAATACTTGGACCTGCAAACACCAACCCAGACATGTAAACAGATAGAATCAGAAATGCAAACAGAGACAGATATTCACTGTGGATACGTAAACCAACAAAGACAGGTACTTTTTATTGCAAACATCCACCAAGACATTTATACAAATAGAATCAGACATGCTAATAAATACAGATAGGCACTTTAGATATACAAGCCAACAACGACAGATACTTGAACTTTCTAAACACCAACACAGACATCCAAACAAATAGAATCAGACATGCAAACAGAGAAAGAAAGGCACTTTAGATATATAAACAAACAAAGACAAATACTTGGACTTGCAAACATCAACCCAGACATGCAAACAAATAGAATCAGACATGTAAACAGAGAAAGACAGGTACTTTAGATATACAAACCAACAAAGACAAATACTTGGACTTGCAAATGCCAACCCAGATATGCAAACAAATAGAATCGGACATGCAAAGAGAGAAAGACAGGCACTTTAGATATACAAACCAGCAACGACAAATACTTTGACTTTAAAACATCAGCCCATAAATGCAAACCTATAGAATCAGAACTGAAACCAGAGAAATAAATGAACATAATATATAAAAACCATCAAAGAAAAAAAATAGGACTTTAAAAAACACAACCAGACATGTAAAAAAATATAATCAGACATGAAAACAGAGAAAGACAAGCACTTTAGATGTACAAACTGACAACGACAAATTCTTGGACTTGCAAACATCAACCCAGACATGCAAACAAATTGAATCAGACATGCAAACAGAGAAAGACAGGCACTTTAGATATACAAACCAACAAAGACAAATACTTGGACTTGCAAATACCAACCCAGATATGCAAACAAATAGAATCAGACACCCAAACAGAGAAAGACAGGCACTTTAGATATACAAAGCAACAAAGACAAATTCTTGGACTTGTAAACATCAACTCAGACATGCAAACAATAAAGAATCAGACATGCAACTAGAGAAAGATAGGCACTTTAGATATACAAACCAACACAGACAAATAATTGGACTTGCAAACACCAACCGAGAAATGAAAACAAATACAATCATACAGGCAAACCGAGAAAGACTTGTAATTTAGAAATAGAAAACAAAAAAGAAAATTACTATTAATTACATACAACAAAATATACTAGCACAAAAAAAGAAAAAGAAATGACGGAAGAGAAATAAATGCAATTTAGATAAGAAAACCAACAAAGAAAAAATCTTGGACTAGCAAACAACAACCCAGACATGCACACAAATAGAATAAGACATGAAAACATATAAAGACAGGAACTTTATATATACAAACCAAAAAAGACAAATACTTGGACTTGCAAACACCAACCCAGACATGCAAACAAATAGAATCAGACATGCAAACATAGAAAGAAATGCACTTTTGATATACAAACCATCACATAAAAATACTTGGACTTGCAAACACCAATCCCAGGCTTGCAAACAAATAAATTCAGACAAATAAACAGTGAAAGACAGGTAGTTTAGATATAGGAACCAACAAAGACAAAAACTTGGACTTGTAAAAATCAACCCAGATATGCAAACAAAAAGAATCATTCAATCAAAAAGAGAAAGATAGGCAATTTAGATACAAAAACCAACAACGATAAATACTTGGGCATGCAAAAACCAGCCGAGACATGCAAACAAATAGAATCAGACATGATAACAGAGAAAGACAGGCACTTTAGATATACAAACCAACAACGACAAATACTTGGGCATGCAAACACCAACCCAGACATGCAAACAAATAGAATCAGACATGTAAAAAGAGAAAGAGAGGCACTTTAGATATGCAAACCAACAAGGACAGATACTTGGACTTGCAAACACCAACCGAGACATGCAAACAAACAGAATCAGACATGCAAACATAGAAAGACAGTCACTTTAGATATGCAAACCCACAAAGACAAATACTTTGAATTGCAAAAAACAAACCCAGACCTGCAAACAAATAGAATCAGACATGCAAACAGAGAAAGACAGTCACTTAAGATAGAAAAACCAACAAATACAAATACTTGTACTTGCAAAAACCAACCCATACATGGAAACAAATAGAATAAGACATGCAAACATAGAAAGACAGGAAATTTATATATGAAATCAAACAACGAAAAATACTTGGTCTTTCAAAAATCAACGCAGACCTTCATAAAATTAGAATCTAATATGCATATCAAGAAATAGAGGCACTATATATATACAAACCAACAAAGACATATAATGGGCCTTGAAAATGCCAACCCAGACATGTAAAAAAATAGAATATAACACGCAAGCAGAGAAAGACAGGCACTTTAGATGTACAAACCGACAAAGACAAATTCTTGGACTTGCAAACATCAACCCAGACATGCAAACAAATTGAATCAGACATGCAAACAGAGAAATACAGGCACTTTACATATACAAACTAACTAAAACATATATTTGAACTTGTAAACACTCACCCAGACATGCAAGAAAGAATAATCAGACAGCCAAACCGAGAAAGACAGGCACTTTAGATTTACAAACCGTCAATGATGAATACTTGGACTTGCAAACACTAACCCAGACATACAAGCAAATAGAGTCAGACATACAAACAGGAAAAAACAGTCACTTTAGATATACAAACCAAGAAAGACAAATAGTTGGACTTGCAAACACCAACCCAGACATGCAAACAAATAGAATCAAATAAGAAAACAGAAATATACATGCACTTTGGATAAACAAACCAACCACGACAAAGACTTGAACTTGCAAACACCAACCCAGATTGGCGAACCAATAGAATCGGACCTGCAAACAGAAAAAGACGAGCACTTTAGATATACAAACCAACAAAGACAAATACTTGGACTTGCAAATGCCCACCCAGACATGCAAACAAATAGAATCAGACATGCAAAGAGAGAAAGACCGGCACTTTAGATATACAAGCCAGCAAAGACAAATACTTGGACTTGCAAACACCCACCCAGACATGTAAACAAATAGAATCAGACATGCAAACAGACAAAGACAGGCACTTTAGATGTACAAACCTACAAAGACAAATATTTGGACTTGCAAAACTCATCACTGAAATGTAAACAATTAGAATCTTAAATCCAAAGAGAGAAATATATTCAGTTTTTATATATAAAGCAACGAAGAGAAATCCTTGTACTTACACAAATTAACCATAACATGAACATAAATAGAATCAGACACACAAACAGAGAAAGATAGGCACTTTAGATAAAAAAAGCAACAAAGATAAATTCTTGGACTTGCAAACATCAACCCAGACATGCAAACAAATAGAATCAGACATGCAACTAGAGAAAGATAGGCACTTTAGATGTACAAACCAACAAAGACAAACACTTGGACTTGCAAACACCAACCCAGACATGCAAACAAATAGAATCAGATATTCATACAGAGAAAGTCAGTTAATTTAGATATACTAACAAACATATACAAATACGTGGACTTGTAAACACAAAATTAGACTTACAAGCAAATAGAATCAAACATGCAAACAGAGAAAGACAGGCAATTTAGATAAACAAACCAACAACGACAAATACTTGTACTTGACAACAACAACACAGACATTAAAACAAAAAGAATAAGAAATTCAAACAGAGACAGAAATGCACTGTAGATATACAAACCAAAAATGACAAATACTTGGACTTGCAAACACCAACCCAGACATGCAAACAAATAGAATCAGACAAGCAAACAGAGAAAGAAAGGCACTTTAGATATATAAACCAACAAAGACATATACTTGGACTTGCAAACACCAACCCAGACATGCAAACAAATAGAATCAGACACACAAACAGAGAAAGACAGGCACTTTAGATATACAAAGCAACCAAGACAGATACTTGGACTTGCAAACACCAACCCTGACATTCAAACAAATAGAATCGGACGTGCAAACAGAGAAAGACAGGAAATTTAGATATACAAACCAACAAAGATAAATACTTGGACTTGCAAACACCATCCGAGACATGCAAACAAATATAATCAAACATACAAACAGAGAAAGACAGGCACTCTATATGTACAAACCAACAAAGACAAATACTTGGATTTGTAGAACACCAACCCAGACATGCACACAAATAGAACCAGACATGAAAAAAGAAAAAGATAGGCACTTTAGATGTACAAAACAACAAAGACACATACTTTGAATTGCAAACACCAACCCAGACAAGCAAACAAATATAATCAGAAATGCAAACAGAGAAAGACAGGCACTTTATATATTAAAACAACCAACGACAAATACTAGGACTTGCAAAAAACCAACCCAGACATGTAAAAAAATAGAATCAGACATGCAAACAGAGAAAGATAGGCACTTTAGATATTCAAACCAAAAAGGACAGATACTCTGACTTGAAAACACCAACCCAGACATGCAAACAAATAGAATCAGACACGCAAACACAGAAATACAGGCAACTTAGATATAAATAACACCAAATACAAATACTTGTAATTGTAAACAGCAACTAAGACATTCGAACAAGTAGAATCAGACATTCAAACAGAGATTGAAGGTCACTTTAGATATATAGGCCAACAAAGACAAATACTTGGACATGAAAAAACCAACCCAGACATGTAAACAAATAGAATCAGACATGCAAACATAGATGGACAGGCACTTTAGATGTACAAACCGACAAAGACAAATTCTTGGACTCGCAAACACCAACCCAGACATGTAAAAAAATAGAATCAGACTTGCAAACAGAGAAAGACAGGTACTATAGATATAAAAACCAACAAAGACAAATACTTGGACTTGCAAAAACCAACCCAGACATGCAAACAAATAGAATCAGACAAGTAAACAGAGAAAGAAAGGCATTTTAGATATACAAAGCAACAAAGAGAAATTCTTGGACTTGCAAACATCAACCCAGACATGCAAACAAATAGAATCAGACATGCAACTAGAGAAAGATAGGCACTTTAGATATAAAAACCAAAAAAGACAAATTCTTGGACTTACAAACACAAACCCAGACATGCATACAAATAGAATCAGACATGCAAACAGGGAAAGACAGGTACTTTAGATATACAAACCAACAAATACGTATTCTTGGACTTGCAAACAACAACTCCGACATGAAAACCATTAAAACCAGACTTGCAAACAGAGAACGATATGAAATTTAAATATACAAACCAACAAAGACAAATAATTGGACTAGAAAACACTAACCCAGACATGCAAACAAATAAAATCAGACAAGCAAACAGAGAAAGATAGGCACTTGAGATATACAAACCAGCACAGACAGAAACTTGAACTTGCAAATACCAATCCAAGACATGCAAACAAATAGAATCAGACACACAAACAGAGAAAGACAGGTACTTTAAAAATAAGAAGAAACAAAGACAAATAGTTGGACTAGCTAACATTAACCCAGGTATGCCAACAAAAAGAATCAGACACTCAAACAGAGAAAGACAGACACTTTAGATATACAAACCATTACGACAAATACTTGGACTTGCAAACACCAACCCGGACATGCAAACAAATCGAATCAGACATGCAAACAGAGAAAGATAGGCGCTTTAGATATACAAACCAACAAAGAGAAATACTTTATCATTCAAACAACAGCCCAGACCTTCAAACAATAAGAATGGAAACTGTATATAGATAAATATCGTCCCTTTAGATACATACACAAACAAAGACAAATACTTGGACTAGCAAAACATAAACCAACACATACAAAAAAAAAGAATCAGACAAGCAAATAGAGAAAGATAGTCACTGTAGATATACAAACGAACAAAGACAGATACTTGGACTTGCAAACACCAACCCAGACCATCCAACAAATAGAATCATACCTGCAAACAGAGAAAGACAGGCACTTTAGATATACAAACCAACAAAGACAAATACTTGGACTTGCAAATGCCAACCCAGATATGCAAACAAATAGTATCAGACATTCAACAAGATAAAGACAGGCACTTTAGATATACAACCCAACAAAGACATATACTTGGACTTTCAAACACCAACCCAGACATGGAAACAAATAGAATCAGACACACAAACAAAGAAAGACAGGCATTTTAGATATACAAACCAACAAAGACAGATACTTGGACTTGCAAACACCAACCCAGACATGCAAACAAATAGAATCATACATGCACAAATAGAAAGGCAGGCACATTGGATATACAAACCACACCGACAAATACTTGAACTGGCAAAAACCAACCCAGACATACAAACAAATAGAATCGGACACGAAAACAGAGAAAGAGAGAAACTTTAGATATAAACAAAAACAAAGACAGATACTTAGACTTGCAAACACCAACCCAGACATGCAAAATAATAGAATCAGACATGCAAACAGAGAAAGACAGGCACTTTAGATATATAAACCAACAAAGACAAATACTTGGACTTGCAAACATCAACCCAGACATGCAAACAAATAGAATCAGATATACAAACAGAGAAATACAGGCACTTTATATATGCAAACAAAAAAAGACAAATACCGGGACTTACAAATATCAACCCAAACATGTAAACAAATAGAATCAGACATTCAAGCAGAGAAAGACATGCACTTTAGATATACAAACCAACAAAGACAAATACTTGGACTTGCAAAACACCAACCCAGACATGCAAACAGATAGAATCAGACAAGCAAACAGAGAAAGACAGGCACTTTAGATATACAAACCAACAAAGACAAATACTTGGACTTGCAAACACCAACCCTGACATTCAAACAAATAGAATCAGACATGCAAACAGAGAAAGACATGCACTTTAGATATACAAACCAAAAAAGAAAAATACTTGGACTTGCAAACAACAACCCAGACATGCAAACAAATATAATCATACATTAAAAAAGAGTAAAGATAGTCACTTTAGATATGCAAACCAAAAACTATAAATACTTGGACTTGCTAACACCAACCCAGACATGAAAAAAAATATAATCAGACATACAAAGAGAGTAAGACAGGCACATTATATATACAAACTAAAAAAGACAAGTACTTGCACTTGCAAATACACTAACCCAGACATGCAAACAAATAGAATCAGACATGCAAACAGAGAAAGATAGGCACTATTTGGGGGCTTTGGGGCATTTGGGTGGGTCGAGGGGCCTTTGGGGGCTCGGGGGCCCTTTGGGGTTGGGGTAGGGGGCCCTTTGGGGTTGGGGTAGAGGACCTCACAACACTGTTCAAATGGAACTTGCGTATTATAATGACCACGGAGTTTCACCCTCAAACCATCTTCTAAATCATCTTCTAAAATGCATCAAACTATTTCGCTCAAATCATGTTCTAAAATGCCTCAAAACAGTTTTGCCCAAATAATCTCTAAATGTAATTTATGCGTGTTCCTTTTGTTTTGACATCCCTGCGCTGTCACATTGGAAATTCCTAGGAAACCCTTTCCCGCGTTAATCTCTTCATCTCTAAGATCAAAATATCTCTTCCCCACCGTTAATGTGCATGTGCAAACTTCATCCGGAGACAATTCTCCTGGACGAACACCAAAGACATTAATAGACTTCGCCCGGAGAGAATTCTCCTGGACGAACACCAAAGACATTAATAAACTTCGCCCGGAGACAATTCTCCTGGATGAACACCAACAAATCAATTTCTCGGAAATCCATTTCCCCTAGGGATTCTATGCCCATATATGGTGTTCCTTCCGGAACTCATGAGGTTCGGTTAGGTTACGCAATCAATTTCTCGGAAATCAATTTCCCCTAGGGAGTCTATGCCCATATATGGTGTTCGCGTGGGAACTCATGAGGTTAGGTTAGGTTAGGCAATCAATTTCTCGGGAATCCATTTCCCCTAGGGAGTCTATGCCCATATGTGGTGCCCCGTTCGGACCTCATGAGGTTAGGTTAGGTTACGCAATTAATTTCTCGGAAATCCAATTCCCCTAGGGAGTCTATACCCATATATGGTGCCCCGTTCGGACCTCATGAGGTTAGGTTAGGTTACGCAATCAATTTCTCGGAAATCCATTTCCCCTAGGGAGTCTATGCCCATATATGGTGCCCCGTTCAGACCTCATGAGGTTAGGTTAGGTTATGCAATCAATTTCTCGGAAATCCATTTCCCCTAGGGAGTCTATGCCCATATATGGTGCCCCGTTCGGACCTCATGATAGGTTCCTACCTTAATTTTAAGGCAACAATTAGTTTTTAAACATAATGGGCAAATGAGAGGGTGGGCATGGGCGGAGGACTAGTTGCCCTCCAATAACTTTCTACTATTAAAAAGGGCATTAGTCCTTTCTATTTTCAACCGAATGATCCCTTTTCAAAGTTCCCAGGACAACTCCTTCGATAGGAAGTGCCCTGGTCTAAACAACAACAACAACAAAAAATAACTCATTATACCCACATCGATCTTTACTATATAAATGTCAAGCCTTCCAATCGCTTTCGACTATTAAAAAGGGCACAAGGCCTTTCAATTTCCAATCGAATGAGCCCTTTCTGAAACGACAACGCTTTCTATAAACACCTTATATGCCCCGAGGGCATAAATTACAACCCTTACCCTAAGGGCAGTTAGGGTAGTTGTGATTTATGGTTTTGGCGTGAGAGAGGGATTAGTTGCCCTCCAATTGCTTTCGACTATTAAAAAGGGCACTAGCCATTTCAATTTCCAATCGAATAAGTCCTTTTTGAAATTTCTATGACAACGCTTTCTATGAAAACCTTATATGCCCCCAGGGCTTAACTTACAACCCTTGCCCTGAGGGCTCTGGGGGCGTGGGGGTTGTCAACCTTAAAGACCTAATTTCCAAAGCTTTCAAATACGTTGAACAAAATGGCTATATAAAAATTTTGATTGGATGTGTTCGGGGAAAAAGTGGACATAAGAGGGGGGTTAGTTATCCTCCAATCAGTTTCAACAATTAAAAAGGGCAATAGCCCTTTGAATTTGCACTCGAATGCACCCTTTTTGAAGTTTCTACGACAAAGTTTTCAATAAAAACCTTATATGCCAACCCTTGCCCTAAGGGCTCTGAGGGGGAGGGGTTGTCATCCTCAAAGACCTAATTTCCAGAGCTTACAACTACGTTGAACAAAATGGCTACCTCAAAATTTTGATTGAATGTGTTTGGATAAATGGTGGGCGTTAGAGGGGGGTTAGGTGCCTTCCAATCACTTTCGACTATCAAAAATGGCACTAGCCCTTTGAACTTCCGATCGAATGAGCCCTTTTCAAGTTTCTACGACAAAGCTCTCAAGGAAAACCTTATATGCCCCCAGGGTATAACTTATAACCCTTGCCTTGAAGACTGTGGGGGGAATGTCCTGCTCAAAGGTACGCTATAATTTCCAGAACTTTCAACTACGTTGAACAAAATGGCTATCTCAAAATTTTTATTGAATGTGTTTGGGGAAATTGTGGGCGTGGAAGGGGTGTTAGTTGTCTTCCAATCACTTTCGACTATTAAAAACGGCACTAGCCATTTCAATTTCCATTAAAATGAGATCTTTTTGAAGTTTCTACGACAATGCTTTCTATAAAAACCTTATATGCCCCCAGGGCATAACTAACAACCCTTGCCCTGAGGAATGTGGGGGGGTTGTCATCCTCAAAGACCTTATTTCCAGAACTTTCAACTACGTTGAACAAAATAGCTATCTCAAAATTTTGAATGGATGTGTTTGCGGAAAAAGTGGGCGTGAGAGTGGGGTTAGTTGCCCTCCAAACGCTTTCGACTATTAAAAAGGGCACTAGCCCTTTGCATTTCCAATCGAATGAGCCTTTTTTGAAGTTTCTACGACAAAGTTTACAATAAAAACCTTATATGCCCACAGGGCATAACTTAAAACCCCTACTCTGAGGGCTGCTGGGGAGTGTCCTGCTAAAAAACCAAATTTCTACCTGGAAATCAACTACACTGAACAAAATGGCTATCTCAAAATTTTGATGGGATGTGTTTCAGGAAATGGTGGGCATGGAAGGGATGTTAGTTGCCTTCCGATCACTTTTGACTATTAAAAAGGGCACAAGCCACTCCAATTTCCAATTGAATGAGCCCTTTTCGAAGTTTCTACGACAAATTTTTCGATACAAAGTGCCCTGGTCTAAAGGAAAAAAATGATAAATAATACATTGTGCCAACATCGTTCTTATATGCCCCCAGGGCATAAGTTAGAGCCCTTGTCCTGAGGGCTGATGGAGAGTGTCCTCCTCAAAAACATGATTTCTATCTGGAAATCAACTACGCTGAACAAAATGGCTATCTCAAAATTTTGATTGGATGTGCTTGGGTAAACGGTGGGGGTGGAAGGGGTGTTAGCTGACTTCCGATCACTTTTGACTATTAAAAAGGGCACAAGCCACTCCAATTTCCAAATGAATGAGCCCTTTTCAAAGTTTCTACGACAACTTTTTCGATACAGTACCCTGGTCTAAAGGAAAAAAATAAACAAATAATACATTGTGCCAAAATCGTTCTTATATGCCCCCAGGGCATAACTTAGAACCCTTGCCCTGAGGACTGATGGGGAGTGTCCTCCTACAAAGCATGATTTCTATCTGGAAATCATCTACGCTGAACAAAATGGCTATCTCAAAATTTTAATTGGATGTGTTTGGGGAAATGGTGGGCGTGGAAGGGGTGTTACTTGCCTTCCAAACACTTTCGACTATTAAAAAGGGTACTAGCCGTTCCAATTTCCAATCGAATGAGCCCTTTTCCAAGTTTCTACGACAATTCCTTCGATACGAAGTGCCCTGGTATAGAAAAAGAAAACAAAAAAAAATAAATAATACATTTTGCCAACATTGTTCTTTGCTTAGGCAGCGCGATTGCATTGCCTATGATTTTTGTTCGTTTAAAGCTGGATTTGCATATTCAATTTAAGGTTCACTCGTTTTAAGATTTGTTTACTTATTTATATTAGTAACTATTGGTTGTTATGATTGTTTATTTCTGTTTGTCTTGGGTTTCATTTATGCCTCAATAGCGAAATATTTTTTGTTCGTTTTAAGCTTGATTCGCATATTCACTTATTCAATAAATAAATATTATGATTCGCATATTCAATAAATAAATCTCAAAACGAGTAAAGCTAAATTTGCACTTTACTGAAAAAAAATACAAATGAATGTGCATTGTCAGTTTAATATACATATTTTGATATTTAGTAATCAGAATGTTAATATTATTTGATTTATTAAAGTTATAAAAGAAAAAACATTTATATTTTTTTCAGTAAAGTGCAAATTTTGTTCTGGCCTTGGGAAGGCATAGGGGTTTTGCGCCCAATTTATGTTAATTTCTGATCGTTTTGAATTTGACTCACTTGTTTATTATAATTTCTGTTCGTTTCGGGTTTCATCTATTTATCAAAGCTGATTTGTGGTAGTTTCGAGCTTGGTAGATTATTTTATTTTATTTTTGCTCATTTTTTGTTTAATGGAGTTCTTTACTTATCTTTGAAAAACCTGTTTTGTAGAAAATTTTTTTTAATTAATTTTTGTTTGTTTTATGTTGACATAGTCTTTTCAAAGAAAAAGAAAATAACACTTTAATTCTTTTCGTTTTTTAATAACTTATAGTTTTGCCTTCTATTTGTATGCTGGAGAAAAATTTTAAGCAATTTTTTATAGCATACATCCTTTTAAAAATCTGGACACAAATAGTACTGATTAACTTAGTTTCATACCTCACCTCTAGTCGACCTACAATGGAAAACTTGATACCATTCGCAAAAAAATCTGTTTACTTTCTTTGATAGCTTTGATACACTTACATTATTTTGATTTGGTTAAATTTTAAGGGTAGAAGTATCCTCGAAAGTTTGAATATAATACCCTCAGTCGTTCTTTGGATACTGCTGAGACGCCTTATTGGGAATTAGCATTACCACATTGCATTTTGATTTAATCTTGAGGCAACATTTAGTTTTTAAACATAATGGGCAAATGGGAGGGTGGGAGTGAAAGGGGGATTAGTAACCCTCCAATCACTTTCGACTATTAAAAGGGCCTCAGCCCTTTCTATTTTCAATCGAATGAGCCCCTTTCGAAGTTCCCACGACAACTCTTTCGATACGAAGTGCCCTGGTCTAAACAACAACAACAATAAAAAATATTACTAATCACTTTCGACTATTAAAAAGGGCACTAGCCTTTGAATTTCCAATCGAATTAGCCCTTTTCTGAAGTTTCTACGACAACTTCTTCTATAAAAACCTTATATGCCCCCAGGGTATAACTTAAAACCCTTGCCCTGAGGGCTGTGACGGAGTATCCTCCTCAAAAACATATTTTTTATCTGTAAATCAACTACGCTGAACAAAATGGCTATCTCAAAATTTTTATTGGATGTGTTTGGGGGAATGATGGGCGTGGGGGGGGGGGCTAGTTGCCTTCCAATCACTTTTGACTATTAAAAAGCGCACTAGCCCGTTGAATCTCCAATCGAATGAGCTTTTTTTGAAGTTTCTACGACCTCCCGTTCTATAAAAACAGTATATGCCCCCTGGGCATAACTTAAAACCCTTTCCCTGAGGGTTGTGAGGGACTGTCCTCATCAAAAACATATTTTATATCTGGAAATGAACCACGCTGAACAAAATGGCTATCTCAAAATTTTGATTGGATGTGTTTGGGTGAATAATGGACGTAGGGGGGGGGGGGGGGCTAGATGCCCTCCAATCACTTTCAACTATTGAAAAGGGCACTAGCCCTTTGAATTTCCAATCAAATGAGCCCCTTTTGAAGTTTCTATGACAACGCCTTCTATACAAACCTTATATACCCCAGGCTATAACTTAAAATCCTTGCCCTGAGGGTTGTTGGGGAGTCTGGAAATCGTCTCTGTCCTCTTCATTGCCAAGTATTTCGTACCAAAGATCACTGGGTGATCTTCGCTTGTCAGTGATTAGAATAGAATATAAAAGTTTCTCACACACAGATAGAGACAAACGCGTTTACGTTTTTCACCGCACAGAAATATTCTTGCATCCAATAATTGCCGCGCGCGGAGTTAATATAAGAATCTTAACTGACAGAAAAAGGATATCGATGCATATCTACATTGACAGTTTTCCTTCCGGTTTTTTTGGCTGAAAAAATTCTTTTTTTTGCAAAATAGTGCTACTTAGCAAAAAAAGTGCCACTTTTGCTAAAAAGTGTCCTAATAGTGTCAGGCGTCCCGAAAAGTGCCATTAAAAAAATGTCAAAAGTGACACTAAAGTGTCAAAGGTGGCAACCCTGCTGCTAATCAGCATTTCCAGGCTCTTCCCATTGATACAAATAAACCAGTTAGACAGGATTTGTTATGAAAACATCTACGCGTGTCTTTCCACTCTGGAGTCTTTCCAACATGAATTCAATACTAGGCCTAGGCAATGCAATATCTTACTGTAAAAATATCGTTTAATACATTTTGGATACATTTGGAATACATAGTTTAATACATTTGGAAGTCAGGTGATGTGAAATGATAAACTTTTTTTTAAATGTGAGTTTCTGTTTTGTTTTGTCAAAGTAGCCTATTGACAGGGGAATAAACGCAATTTTGATTCATAGAGAATCAATCAGAGGCTAGGGTTAGGGTACCGTAGATTTGCGCTTCTCCAGAAAGAAAAACTAGGCTATAAAGTGGGGGGGGGGGCCGAGGCAGTGGCTCAGGGTGCCGTGGTTTGGAGAGGGGGGGGGGGGTGCTGCGGCTGGGGATTTGGTCATTTTATCCAATTTTTCGTATTGGTTTGCCGTTTTTTATTATTGTTGATTTTTTTTGGGGGGGGGGGGAGGGGCGTACTCCAAAGAAAATAAAAAATGAAAATCATGATAATACTCGCTTCTTCCTGCAAAATTCTACTTTAGGATATTTCTGGATATTTTTGAACAGGGGTGGATCCAGGATTTTTTTAGGGGGGGGGGGAGGTGCAAAATAGGTTGATCTTAGCTTCATTTTCCTAACTTAACCCCTTTCAAAGATATCCAAAAGTAGCTACTGTAGAATTTTACCCCTTTTTTATGCTCTTTCCAAATATAATAATCATTTTTGTCAGAAATAAATTTTACCCCCCCCCCCGATATATACCAATTCAGGGTATTGATTTGCACATTAGGGGGGGGGGGGGGAAATTTAAACTTACTTATCATTTACATACAGAAATAAAATTTACCCCCACCCCCCTAGGCCTAGTGTGCAAATATATAGGCCTATCCTGAATTGGTATATATAGGGGGGGGGGGGGGGTAAAATTCATTTCCGACAAAAATGATTATTATATTTTTGGAAAGAGCATAAAAAAGGGGTAAAATTCTACATTAGCTACTTTTGGATATCTTTGAAAGGGGTTAAGTTAGGAAAATGAAACTAATATCAACCTATTTTGCATCTCCCCCCCCCCCCCGTTAAAAAATCCTGGGTAAAATTCTACATTAGCTACTTTTGGATATCTTTGAAAGGGGTTAAGTTAGGAAAATGAAACTTTCAGGGATGGTTCTACAGGCTAAATTATGTCCCAGGAAGGTATTTTGGAGTAGCCTACCTACCTCCACTTCTTATTCCTCTCGAGGGTCCTGACCTTTGATGACCTTGATAAATCTGTGTGTTATAAAAGTGAAACCTTGCAAAACATATCTTCTACTTAAATGAAGTACAAAAAAATTGTTTTCAGCTTCACAACTTTGCTCAATCCCAATTTATAAGGTTTAAAAGATATGCAAGTACATTTCCTAAATCATAAAAAAAAACATTGATATGGCTTAAGATTCTTCTCAAATAACTAGAATTGCATTTTCAGAACTAAAGCCAGAGAAAAAGAAACTGATAACTGAAAATTAAGGTAAAGTGTTGTTTTGTCAAAATTTGTCAATACCTGCCATGAAGGCAAATTTCAGGACCCTCTAGATGGAGAAGGAATGGAGGTAGGTACTTCAAAACACCTTCCCAGGACATACTTTAGCCTGTAGACCAATTTCTGAAAGTTTCATTTTCCTAACCTATAATCCCTTTCCAAGATAGCCAAAAGTATTTAAAGTAGAATTTTACCAAAAAAGGCATTGAGTGGTATGTTTACTTGGTAGTTTCCCATTATATGGACATTTTTAAGGAAACCAAAAAACCAAATTTGTTTATAAACTTTGTTTATATTTGTTTATATATTCATCCTATTTTATTTTATTTCATTAGCATTGGCGTGGGACCAAGTTTCTAGGGAGACTGAACTATCAGATAGGCTAAACAGTAAACACAGCTTGGACATTTTCATTTATTTAACTATTTATTTGATATTTTTACTTTTTGATTTATTTGCTTCTTTTTTTGCTAAAGGTGGAGATAGGGCTAGATACCCTTACCTACCTCCACTCCTTATTCCTCTCGAGGGTCTTGACCTTTGATGACCTTTATAAATCTGTGTGTTATAAAAGTGAAACCTTGCAAAACAGATCTTCTACTTAAATGAAGTACAAAAAAATTGTTTTCAGCTTCACAACTTTGGTCAATCCCAATTTATAAGGTTTAAAAGATATGCAAGTACATTTCCTAAATCATAAAAAAAAACATTGATATGGCTTAAGATTCTTCTCAAATAACTAGAATTGCATTTTCAGAACTAAAGCCAGAGAAAAAGAAACTGATAACTGAAAATTAAGGTAAAGTGTTGTTTTGTCAAAATTTGTCAATACCTGCCATGAAGGCAAATTTCAGAACCCACTAGATGGAGAAGGAATGGAGGTAGGTACTTCAAAACACCTTCCCAGGACATACTTTAGCCTGTAGACCAATTTCTGAAAGTTTCATTTTCCTAACCTATAATCCCTTTCCAAGATAGCCAAAAGTATTTAAAGTAGAATTTTACCAAAAAAGGCATTGAGTGGTATGTTTACTTGGTACTTTCCCATTATATGGACATTTATAAGGAAACCAAAAAACCAAGGAAACCAAATTTGTTTATAAACTTTGTTTATATTTGTTTATATATTCATCCTATTTTATTTTATTTCATTAGCATTGGCGTGGGACCAAGTTTCCAGGGAGACTGGACTATCAGGTAGGCTAAACAGTAAACACAGCTTGGACATTTTCATTGCTTTAACTATTTATTTGATATTTTTACTTTTTTATTTATTTGCTTCTTTCTTTTCTAAAGGTGGAGATAAGGCTAGCTACCCCTTCAGTGGAGGGTGCATTCCCTGCCAGTAGAAGCAGGATATAGCCTACAACATATCCTGGTCCTACTGGACAGTATCTGTGCAGTTACTCATGGCTAGAACTCAAAGACCATTTGAATTACCCCTATTCCATGCCTATCTACCTTAAAGGATGCCCAAGGATGGATGGAGGATAGACTACCAATCAACTAGTGAAAGGACATCATTTTTATACTTTTTAGAAAGTTTTGCCCAAGGATGGATGGATGATAGACTACCAATCAACTAGTGAAAGGACATCATTTTTATACTTTTTAGGAAAATGCTTAGCCTATGCCATCTTTTGGCACACAGCCTAGATGTTCTCATTTCTTTTTGTTTAGTTATTTATTCAATATTTGGGTAAAATTATACTTTAGCTACTTTTGGCTATCTTGGAAATGAGTTAGATTAGGAAAATGAATCTTTCAGAGATGAGTCTACAGGCTAAAGTAGGCTATTTGTAAATTTTTACCAAATCATATTATTTATTTATGAATAAAGTGAAGATGCCACTTGATCCCTTTTTTATGTTTTTTTAGTCAGTGTATATATTTGCACATGAGGGGGATGTGGTAAAGTATAAAATGACCTCACTTTTACATCAGAAATAAAATATGCCCCTACCCTCCTAATTTGCAAATATATACCCTGAATTGGTCTATATAAAGGTGGAGCTAAAATTTATTTCTGACAAAAATGATTATTATATTTGGAAAAAGCATAAAAAAAGACATCAAGTGGTATATTCACTTTATTCATAAGTCAATAATATGATTTGGTAAAATTTACCAAAGTATGTCCTGGGAAAGTATCTTGAAGTACCTACCTCCACTCCTTCTCCCTCTAGAGGGTCTTGACCTTTGATGACCTTTAAACATTTTTGTGTTATAAAAGTGAAACCTTGAAAATTAGATCTTCCATAGATGAAGTACAACAAAATTGTTTTCAGCTTCACAACTTTGCCCAATCCAAATTTATAATGTTTTAAAGACATTTCCTAAATTTTTAAAAAAAAAACAAAAAAAAGTGATATGGCTTAAAATTCTACTCAAATAGCAGGAATTGCATTTTCAGAATGCAATTTCAAAGCGGATAATTGAAGCCAGAGAAAAACAAATAGATAATTGAAAATTAAGGTAAAATATTGTTTTCTCAAATTTTCAATAGGTAGGCTAGACCTTTCATGTAGGCAAATTTCAGGACCCTCTAGAGAGAGAAGGCATAGAGATATATACTTCAAATTACTTTCCCAGGACACACTTTAGCCTGTAGACCCATCCCTGAAAGTTTCATTTTCCAAACTTAACCCCTTTCCAAGATAGCTAAAAGTAGCTAAAGTACGAGTATAATTTGACCCAATAGTTGCACTTTCTGGTTTATTTGCTTCTTCTTTGTTAAATGTGCAGATTATGCTAGCTATCCCTGTTATGTAGTGTGCAGAAGCCCTGCCAAGAGAACCAGAATAAAGCCTACAGTATATCCTGCTCCTACTGGACAGTATCTATTCATCTTACAGCCCAATTGATTGAATAATACACAGTAAATAAGTTTTGTTTTTGGTGGTAGCTAATCTACATCCTTATCCTTTTCATTATGCTAAACAAGCATATACTAGTGCATAATATATCACTTAATGGTGTTAAGAACTTACTTTCAATATTTGCCACAATGAATTAATTTTTGAAAAGTTGCAGCATTCTCCTAATGCAATTATATTTAAATAGGCTAAACTTTAAATTTAAAGATATATATACATATATATATATATATATATATATATTAGCCTACCAGCGGCTTCACTATAAGTTAACTCAATTTCCATATGTTTCAATTTCAATTCCAAACAATTTCAATGTTTCTTATTTTTAAAAGCTAAAATCTAATTATATTTTACCTGCCATCTATTATAGGGGTTTTTCCGCCGTCCAACAGAAAATTGTTAGCTAACATTGTTAGAAGATTTCTCTAACAAATCCAATGCTTGTTGAAGGAAATTGTTGGAGAATTTAAAGCGAAATATTCAAAAACAATAAAGATGGCTACTTTTTATGCTTATAATATTGACAAAGAATCGAGGACATCAACTGTTTCTTACAGTAAGTATATTCTTTAGTTAGTTTCCTTAAAAGCCAAGGTTTCCTATTTGACCTTAGAGTTAATGAGAAGTGATTAGAGAGTTTTAGTTGTTTTGTTTTAAATTCAATAATTTTTCTTGATATAGGTTAGCCTTACAGTTATTATTGCAACAAGTGTGAGCCACAGTTCTTTAGTGGGACCATGGACTTTTTATCCCTTGCTATTCTAGGCTAAAAAAATTACTTGGTTGCAAATATGGTAACAGTGTAGACTTACAGCTCTCCTAAAAGAAACATGCCTTAGGGTCATTGTTGCAACAATTGATAGCCACAACTATTTAGTGGGAACTTGGCCTATATATCTATTGCTATTCTATGCTAAACAAATAACTTGACAGGAAATATGGTAACAGTATAGTTACAGAACTTTTAAAGGAAAAATGCTATATAAATTACTAGCCTATATTTTATGTAGCCCTACTAGCCTACATATTTTATGGTTGGGGTTTCCTCATGAAATTGTCCTTGGTAATTCAAAGATCTACCTTTCTGACTAAATTGTTTATCTTGGTATTCCTATTGGAAATACCATTTCTCACACTTGCCATCTCCTAACAGAAGTCATCAAATGCTGCAAATCAGCTTCCTATGCTTCTATAATGTCCACTAAGCTTTGTTTCATTCACCATTATCTTGCATTGCTGTACAACACTGTTGGTCTCCCCCAGATCCTCTACATTGCACTCTTCTTAAAGATTCTTAAAAATGCCAATAAACTGAAAATCCACACCACTTTTTTCTGTTTTGCCAAATATCTACTGTGATATCCAACTTGAACATAGAATTCACAGCTCATCAGTTGTTTTCACATAGCAGATGTTACTATAGCTGTTTCTAAACTTATGGAGAAACATGTCCAGAAGGTTTCAAGATATTCTTGGAGCCAGCTTCTTTAATTCTAGCTATGTTGCCATAGTTGTATAGTGATAATTTACTCTTTTTTTCTTATTCTTTCTTTGTAGTGCTTTGTCATTTTATTTTTGTACTAAGCCAGGTTTTCAATAAATAATAAAAATAATGTATTTGAGAGTTAAAAAATCAATTTTTTTTATATAAAAAGAAATAAGGAAGATGATTTGATTAATGTAAAATTTATATATATATATATTAATAATAAAAAATTTGAGATTGTTTAACCAGTGATCTGAAGGAGTTGGTATGTTTGTGACAAACCTCAACTGGAAAAGATTCTTATCATTATCATTTTGATTTTAATCTGTTGTTTTTAAATTTGTATGTAATTGTTTTGGTTATATTCCTTAAAAGCCAGGTTTTCCTACTTGGCTGTGGAGTTAATCACAAGATTAGTTTAAGCTCTAAATCTTACTTTATCAAAAGTTTGCAATCAGCCCTTTTTTGCAAAATTCACTTTTATTAAGATCAGTGAGGTTAAGCTCTTAATTTACTTATTGTTATGGAGGACTGGAGAAGCCTATGTTGGGTACTGTTTTTTATTAGCCTATGTTAAAGCATTGGTATCTGAGGTAAATGAAAATAGTAGCACAGCTGGGTAGATGAAACTTTCAGGAACTACCTCTTTGTTTGCAGTATGAAAATCAAACACTGAAATTGTAAGAGTTTCAGTTAATTTCTGTTCAATTAAACAAATGTTCCAGATAAAGCCTTACAGTCATTATTTCAACAATTGTGAGCCACAACTCTTTCATGGGACCATAAACTATTTATCCCTTGGTATTCTAGGCTATACAAATAACTTGGCTGGAAGTATGATAACAGTGTAGATTTACAGCTCTTCCGTAGGAATCATGCCTTGAGGTCATTATCACAAGAAGTGTGAGCCACAACTCTTTAGTGATACCAAAGGACTATGTATCCCTTGCTATTCTAAGTTATACAGATAACTTGGCAGGACATATGGTATCAGTGTAGCATTAGAGTTGTCTTAAAAGAAACATGCCTTATGGTCATTATTGCAACAAGTGTAAGCCATAACTCTTTGACTGGAACATGGACTAAGCTATATATCTGTTGCTATTCTAGGCTAAACAAATAACTTAGCAGGAAATATGGTATCACTGTAGTTGTAAAGCTTCTAAAGGGAAAGTGCTAGATAAATTGAACTAGTAGCCTATATTTCATCTAGGGCCTACTAAATACATTATGGGTGGGCTATGATTCTAGTTTTTATATTTAGAAAACCATTTTTTACATATAAAAGGATATAAAAAAGAATATTTTAATCTCGTTTTTTATGTAGAATACATGTATACATTAATAGTAGATAACTTAAGATTTTTTAACTAGTCATCAGAAGGAGTTGAATGGTGTGTTATAGAATCAACTGGAAAATAATTGTATTGTTGTCTTTTTGATTGTAATCTAATGTTTTTAGTTGCCCCCCCCCCATTTCATTGGTAATGGATACTTCTCTCCTAAATTGAAAATTCCTTTGATTTGCACCTTCAGTGAAAATAAATTTTTGGCCATTTGATGAACTGGTCTGATTTTCTCTCTATATGAGAGCAAACCCTCCCAACATTATAGTCCCCCCATTTTATTGACAATGGATACTTTTCTCCTAAATTGGAATTTTCTTTGATTTGTACCTTCAGTGAAGATAAATTTTTCTTTAATTAAATTCATTCCTCAGTTTTACTGGGTCAAAAAGATGTAAATTAAGTTGTAAAAAGAAATGTGGACAACTTAAAAGTCATAGCAATTTGATATGATCAAAAATCTGACAGTTTCGTTTATGCAATCAAATTACCATTTTTAAACAGGTCGGTACACTTCCTTCAAAGGTGGGATAATTTATGTAAAAGCTTTAAACAGTTACTTTATGAAAGCTTATGTAGTGGTGTTTTAGTTTTCGCCTAAACTCAATATAGTTTGCCAATTAATAAATGCTTTGTGCCTTTGTTTCGCTTGCTGGCATTAATAGTTAAATTCTATTTTATATAAGCTACAAACACTTTGCAACTTTCTATTATTTGAATTTCAAAGCTTTGGCGTCAGTTGGGTATTATCAAGTTGATATAAACTCACTGCAACACTATCTTGATCAGAATTTTCGTTTGAATTTCCCGCCCAATATCATGTTTCCGCGAATTGTTAGCTAACAATTCTGTTTCTGCCGTCCAAACAAATTTTTGTTAGCTAACAATTGGACGGCGGAAAAACCCCTTATGACGTCTGTCAAGTCATATGTCACTCATGGGCGCCCATATGGGGGGCAGGGGGGGGCGGCTGAATGATGCTGCCTTATTTTTATATTTTTGTTCTGAGATTTCTATTATATAGCATTAAAATTAGCAATTAGACAAAGTTTGCCCCCCCCCCCCTGGAATTCAGCTTATGGGCGCCCATGATGTCACTACATCATCACCTTCATTTGCTGGAGTTAAACAAATCATTTTAGTAATTGGATTTAGGCCTACTATGGAAGTTATAAGCTTTTATAAAATATAAATTTTTTTTTAGGGAGAACTCAAGCTGCATGAAAAAGGAGAGATAGCCCTCAAATTTAGCCATCTCCAATCATTCTCTTATGATCCTAGCTCAGCCACTATCAGTGGCTGGGTTCATGTTTCCGTGAGGGAAAAACAGCCTAAAGGTTATTATTGATGAGGTGTTTGCTTGAATTGTATAAGGATATGCTTATGTTATCAAGTTCTAGATTTGAAATTTCTAAAATATTTGGGTTAAATTCTACTTTAGCCACTTTTTACTATCTTGGAAAGGGGTTAGGTTAGGAAAAGGAAACTTTCAGGGATGGGTCTACTGGCTAAAGTGTGTCAAAAACAACATTTTACCTTAATTTTCAGTTATCATTGTATTTTTCTCTGGTTTTAGGGTAGCCTCCTTGTGTCTTATAGCCACAACACTCAAGGTCTTCCTCTGAGTAGGCTAGAACCAGAATATCAGACCATTCAGTTTGAAACTTTACTCCAACAAATTAAGCTTCACATTCAGCCAGGATCAATAATCATTTCATTGTTGGAGGGGCTACAAAACAGCTGAGCTGGAACAAGCAGGTTTCACACATTTGACAATGAACAACAAAAGTAATTTCCTTGACCCATAAACCAGTTCTTCTATTCAAAAAGTAGAAATAATGTGGACAAAGTTGAGGAATAAACAGTACCAAGGTACATCCCACCATCAATAAAAACATACCTAGAAGACTACATGGGGCAAGCAGCAGTAACAGCAGAATTGCCTTAAATTGCACTTGCTAGTGATAGGATGGATCCTGTGCCTGCCAGCTTCAGTGATGATGGCTAGTTCTCTGTGGGGTCCCAAGCAGTGGTCCATAGTTTATTGAGCCACTCCTTATCCACTGATGACTTGAATGCCTCCGCGCTGGTAGATGTAACTGTTTTTTCACTGAGGGAATTCCACAAGCTGACAACTATTTGAAAAGAATTTGTTCCTTAGTCCGGTATTTGCTCATTTCTGGAAAAGCTTATGGCAGTAACCACAAGTTCTCTTTGAATTGTTCAGTTGGAAAAGGTCAGGAATGGTATCCTCAGCCTTCAGAAGCTATTATGCTGTTATCACATCACCTAATTTGCATCTATATGTTAGAGATGGTATTCTGAGCTTGCAGAGACAGGATAGACATGGGACATCACAGAGGCCTTTAATACACTTTGTTGCTCTCCTCTGGACTGATTCCATTGCTGCTTGGTCAGTCTTTTTGATGGGGCATGCAACACATAATCTGAATTCTAGCCTTGGTCAAACTAGACTCTTATACAGCTTAGTAATAACATTTGGAGATCTGCTAGTGAATGTTCTTTTGATTAAGCCAAGTGTTTGGTTAGCCTTTGCAATATTTGCTTGTGTATGAATATGGAAATTCAATTTATCATCTACCAAGATATCTCTCTGCATGGCTGCTGGAAATAGCTTTGCAAGACCCATCATTACAAAATGAGTGGGTTTTTCTTCCCCAGGTGGAGAGTTGCATTTTACTGCATTTAATTCAAGCTTCTAAATATTAGTCCAGTGAGTAAATGCATCAAGGTCCAGTTGTGTTGACTCAATATTTTTGGCTGCGTTTGCACAATCAATAAGTTTTGAGTCATCAGCATAGAGGCTTACTTTGCTATTAAGGATTTTTGGCACATCATTTATTTATATATATATATATATATATATATATATATATATATATATATATATATATATATATATATATATATATATATATATATATATATATATATATATATATATATATATATATATATATATATATATTAATATTATATATATATATATAAAAAATTTACAAATTTTAAAATTTTCCACAACTTGCACTTTTCAAGGACGTATCTTTGTTGAATTTTTGTGGTCTAGAAATAAAACCATTTTTTTTTTAAATCAAAGCCACATTTTGGGGGTGCTGATAACTGGTATATCACCTGAAATACGATCAAACAGTTCCTGGTAACGAACTGTAAGTAAGGAGTGACCAGCGGTGTAATTCCATTCTGAATTGAGGGAGGGGGGGCTAAGCAACCTCTGTGGGCCCCCCAAAGTGGCCAGCTCACAGTTTTTCAAGAGCAACATTCCTTCACAGTTAGCACAGGCTTCTACCAAAATCAACTAATAATAGTAAGAAGCAATTTAAAAGTTTTGAATAAATACAGAGAACTTAAGTTGGAAAGTAATTTACAGTTTTATTGGAAAACTAGGAACCAACGAGGTCTCGTTTTTCCAAAAATACCAACCATAGCCACAAAATCCAATGATTTCACACATTTTTTTTTTCACTAAACACCAACATCAGATCACTGAGCCTTTCGTCACCCATTGTTGATCTTTAATACGTAGATCAGGCCTAATTTAGAAAAGAATCCCATTTCAAGCCGTTGTGATAGGCAGAGTAATGAAGATTTGTATAATTTTTAAAACTTCAGAATATGCTATCAACACTGCCTTCACTAAATTGTGAAGTTCTAAGAGATCCTTTGGCCTATTGCCTAAAGACTCTATATATCTTCTCACAAGATCTGTTTGCAAGGCAAACAGGATTATAAAATAAAAGTTCAAAATAGGGATAAAATCCTTTTTAATAGATAGTGTAAAGAAATTCACAAAAAATACCAGATATTTCCGGCACATATACAGTGACCGTCATCAGTAGTAAAACTAAACTAAAACAATTTAAAACAAAAGTTTATATACGAAATCAAATAAAATTACATATTGTTTTATTCTCTAATTCTTTTCAAAGCAAAGGCAGAAGCTAGCCTCTTTGACCTCCTTGGATTTGGTTCATTAGCATTCAATGATATAACATTTGGACAAAGGTCAACTACATTGGGTGAATTGAACTCCACTCTGTCAGATTTTAATAAATTATCATAGATACAGTTCAGCCCATATTCAACTGTATCCCGATTCAAAGCAATATTCTTGAATAAGATTTTCTTTATTTCAAGAGTTTCACGAAAATTTTGCTTTAAACCCCGATCTCTAGAAATCAAAGAGACATTCTTGAACAAATAAAATGGTCTGGAAAATTGAAAATATGTTCTGAAAGGGCTGAAGTAAAATCTTCAGACTTAGAATCTTGCTTCAAAGCCAAAGAAATAGAATCTTTATGCTGTAATAATCTCATTTCCAAACTCTGGTTAGTACGTCCCACACATGAGCTTCCACAAGTACATGGGATCTGATAAACCCCACTTTGTTGCCCCAATGAAGTTAGATCCTTCCCAGAATTTAAAAAACTACCCAAAGTATTATTACTCTTTAAAGCTACCCTTAGACTATTACTCTGTAAAATTTTTAAGTTTTTCACTTAGCCCGGGTACATATGGTAAGGAACAAAAAACATCCTTCTCCCGAGTTGTCTCCAAGACTTTCTTAGAAATCTCTAGAAACCTTTTTCTTCTTTTTGAAAAAGTCTGGTTCCCAAGACTTTCTTAGAAATCTCTAGAAACTTTTTTCTTCTTTTTGAAAAAGTCAGAAAAGACAACTCCTCCGCAAAAAATTTTGGAGAGCAAAATTTATCGTCATGGAAAGGCAGTGTGGTCTCTGAAATTATCTACAAACAGGGTTGTGTCAATGCAAAATTCTTTATAATGCGCTGCCACACTAGCTAGTCAGCTCGTATTGAGAAAGTGCGTCGGATCAAGATCTAATGCAGAGATTCATTCTTAACAGTGAAAGAGCATTCGTGAAGCGGCGTTCAAACTCACAGCACAATCTGTCTATCTCAAGAAAATAATCCCTTCTGAAAGCATCTTTAGTTGATTCTTTCACTTCAGCATGGTCACTTGTTCACAAAGTTGACAAGGTTATAAAATGACGTAAGGTGGAAGCTACTCACTGTGCACGCTTTGGTCTTTTTCATGAGGAACCAGAATTCTGAAAATTTTGCAAAAGGTCTTCAGTGAGGCCACACTCACAAAAAATTATTTTGCTTTATGAAACATTACATCAAAAGCTTTTTCAGTTTTCATGTCAATAATTTTATCTCGCGTAGCTGCAGTAACACCAGTAGCTCTAGAGAAAACTAGGTCTACCACCTGCAGTTGCTCAAACAGAGATATTGTGGCAAAAAACAATTCTGCTAGATGGAGTGTAAATATAAATTCCAATGTCTGAAGACTGGTTGCGAGTCGGTGTGGCTGAGCCCACGCCTGAAGAATGTTTTGGTAATTGATGAAACAGTCAAAGCACAGTTGCATCTATTCAGTACTTTGTTCACCGATATTTATCAGCATACCAATCTTGTAGTAGATGATTTCTCCAACTGAGGAACAGTTATGCTAGTGGCTTTCTGAGCATTAACAAACAGTTGGTGGTGTAAATTGCTATTCGCGATAAAACAATACAGCTCTTGAAGAATGGAGAAGAAAGATGCCATTCGTCTCAAGTTCTAAATACAATCACCCAATACAAGGTTGAGTCTATGAGCACGGCAGTGAATATAAATTGCATTTGGTGCAACTGCTTTAATACCAGCTTGCATACCTGAATGTGGCTGCTCATGACACTGGCTTCATATTTTCATAGAGAAATCGAAAAACAAATTCCCCTCCCCCTTCTGGATGTCAAACAGTAAATTCACCCCCCCCCCACCCAAAATGTTCTTGAATTGACACCAATTGGTAGGTCTCTTATTTGTTTGTTTTTTCATGTTTTTCTCGCCTTTTTAATAAGTTTGTTCAAGCCAATCCCCCCCCCCCCCTCTCCCATTAATAAGGCCTTTCAATTGTGAAGTAGAAATTTTGGTCTTTGATTGTTGGTAAAAATTTCTTTTTAACTGTCCTATTAACAAATCTTGTGTTTTTTCCATATTTTCATTTTGTATAATCTTGGGTATGAAAGATTAGGTACCGTAAAGTCCTTCAAGATTTTTATCGATTCTTTTAACTGTCCTTTTATGTAATATATTTTTTCTTATCTTTCCTAAAATCATAAAAGAATAACTGGTCTGAAATTCTCACTTTGATTGTCCCAAAATTCAAGAAGCTAAATTTCAAGACAATGCATTACAATTCAGTACAGATTTAAGAACACACTCAAAGAAATAAAGAGTACATAATACATATATATAGAGGGGATCACTGCCAGAATCGCGTAACCGACATGTCTAATTTTGCTATAGATCCGTTCTGAATTATAGATCTATAGGCACCGTGGCTTTTACAACAAGACAATAAAATGTGTCATGAAATATGAAATAGGAAAATAAATAAATATGTTCTGGAATAAAGTTCGCAATAGATTGTTGTGAAGTACAGCTCTATTAGAAACGGAGTTGTTTTAATTGAAAACACAATTTTTTTGCTACTTAAGATCAAATCAATATAATTTTGACTACTGATTTGGGGCCAGTTCTAAAATCAGAGGGGGACTATAGCCCCAGCCAGCCTCTCCGAAATGACGCCGAGCGACCCGGTTCAATAGTAACCGAAACTCTAACAAACAGAATTTTGATACCAATAGATCCATCAAAAGAATCAGATTTTTAGGCTGATTTCAAATATACAAGTTTCATCAAGTTTAGTCTTACCCATCGAGCGTGCCTGAGAAAATTTCCTTATTTTCGAAAAAAGGGGGAAACACCCCCTTAAAAGTATATTAATGAAAATCACACCATCAGATTCAGCGTATCAGAGAACCCTACTGTAGAAGTTTCAAGCTCCTATCTGCAAAAAAGTGGAACTAAGAATCTCTTGCCAGAAGAAACATTTTTTCTTGCCAGAAGAAACATCACGGAAGTGTGTTCATTTGTTTTTTTTTGTTTTTTTTTCTCAGGGGTGATTGTATTGACCCAGTGGTCCTAGAGTACCGTTGGAGGGCTCATTTGAATGGAAATTAAAAGTTATTGTACCCTTTGTAAGTGACCGAAAAATAGAGGGCAACTAGGCCCCCTCCCATGCTCATTTTTTCACAAAGTCACCCGATCAAAATTTTGACAGAGCCATTTTATTCAGCTTGATCAAAAAATATAATAACTATGTCTTTGAGGATGACTTAATCCCCCACAGTCCACAGGGGAAGGTCTGCAAGTTATGAACTTTGCCCATGTTTATATATAGGCTAGTATTGGTTATTGGGAAGTGTGCAGAAGTTTTCAGGGGTGGATTTTTTCTTGTAGTGGGGGGTGAATGGGTTGGGGCTACGCGGAAGGATCTTTCCATGGGGGAAGGGACATCACTATGAAGGGGGTGCCGGATTTCCCAGCATTATTTTAAAAAAATGATCAGAAATTAAATAAAAACAAACAACAATTTTTTCAACTGAAAGCAAGGAGCAACATTAAAACTTAAAATGAACAGAAATTATTATGTATATGATTGGGTTCGCCCTCTAGTTAATACCTCGCTTTTTACGCTAAAGTTTTTCTTTTGTACTTTCATCAGAGCTATTTCTTTTTCCATCTTTTGTCATCTTTTTCCAACATCTTTGTAAGGAAAATAATCTTATTCTTCGCATATTTATTTGGAGGCCATTTCGCATACCCTGAAATGGCCTCCAAATAAAGTAGGAAGTAAAGAAAATTTGTTTTGACACATTTATAGCCTTTACTTACATTACTGTAACGACTTGTATCTTCTGTTTCAAAATGAGTACAGTAGGGGAGACCGGCCCACGGCCCGGCCCGGCCACCGGCCCACGTTCGCCACTTTTCTGGTTATTTATTTTTTGTAAACACAGTTTTTGACTTTAGATAATTCTGGTCTGACAAAAACTGTGTCTGACTAAGTGATGTGTCTGACAAAATAACTGCAATGCCTCAATCATCAGCACAACTTTACTTGCCGAAACATAATTATACACGCTATCTATCATGTTGCCTGTTTGAACGAACGAAGAACCTCATTGGCAGCTTTCAAGGTAGATCACTCTGTTGCCAAGTTTTAGCTCTCTGATTTTAGCGTTTGAGTTGCGCCGTGGCTCTTTTAGAGAACAATACGTTTATATCATGGTAAGAGTAAGAGTCTCATGGTCATCATACTAAGAGTGCTGTTCCATTGAACATTCATGCTGTTTGTGATAGATGGACTAAGATTACATGTCTTGCAGGTAGCTTCAAAGATATCATGGGGTTTAGAGGACACTTCCAGGATTCTAACCCTTCACCAGAGACGGAGCTTAATCTAGGTACTGAGTTCCCACTATCACTGTCAAGGTCTGGATTTTTTAATTCCGAGCTGAAATCATCATAATTGCTGCAGTCAGTGCATCCAGTTTCTTTAGTGCAGTCAGTGCATCCAGTTTCTTCGGAGAACAATCTGCTTTCCAAGATCAACCAATTGCTGCAAATTCAATTAAAACTCCTTTAGTTGCTCTAATGAAAAGACGGCTTTAATTTTGGATTGATTTTCACAAGGGCAAATCTTTTCTTCAGAATATGTAAGATCAGCGCTACTTGTTTGATGACAAGTATGAAAAATGCAACAAGAATAGCTAGACTGAGCTACGATGCTAATCGTAATCAAAACAAAGAAAATGAAGAAAATTGATCTAAGAAAAAGAGAAACAGCAAAAGTGGTAAGAAAAAACGGAACAGAAACAGTAGTTAAAAAACAGCTACCTGTTTTCTTTTTTTTTTTCATTTTTCTCCCAAAAACGGCAAGAAAAAAAACGAAATAGAAACGGTGCTGACCCCTACCCATACAGAACGAAGTCTTTCGTGTTAGGCAACATTTGTCAGTTTTTCAGTTGCTGTTTTATTCATTTAGAATTTTTCTGTTGCTAAATCTATACAGATAAGAATTTTTATTAAGCTTTTATAATAGTAAACCAATACAATATTGATTATTGTTGTGTAAAAGACAACCTTAATATTTCGGACACCGTATAGGGTAAAGGTGACTGGTATCGACGTATCTTTTTTTTATTATTATTAAGAACTCCAAGAACATGTCTTTGGCACACCTTTAAAATCAGCAATTTTGGAGAAAACATTTGAAGTTCAACTTTTATCTTGTCTGATACGCACATTAATAATTTCTGTGTATTTACTCAATGGAGAAACATCAAAGTCCTTTTATCTATATTTTTTGTTTTATATAGTGTACATTAACATTATTTCTTTCAAGTTTTAACTTAGTTTACTAATCGTATTCTTTTTCAGGTAAACCCGTCACGGCTGCCTGTTGTTGTTGGTTGCCTTCTAGATGTCGACTGCTCAGAAGATATAATCAAGAACCTTATTTTCGTTGTCCGTGGTCAGTTTTCCACTGATGAACTTGTTGCTGAAGTTGAGAAGCGCAACCGCGTGAAGCTTCTCTTACCATCGTTGGAGGCTCGTGTTCACGAAGGCTCTGTTGAGTCAGCGACTCATAATGCTCTAGCTAAGATCTACATCGATTGTAACAATAATCCAGAGAGGTTTTTGAAGTGAGTAAACTCTATTTTGTTAATCATGGTAAGTAGTGACACCTTCGTAAAAATGGTAAAAAAGCTTACCATGGTAAAAATGGTAAAAAAAAGCTTAAAAGATTAATTAATGAAAGCTTAAAAATATTAAATATTAAAAATATTAAAAAATATAAAAAAGCTTAAAAATTGCTGAAGTTGAGAAGCACAACCGCATGAAGCTTCTCTTACCACGGTTGGAGGCTCGTGTTCACGAAGGCCCTGTTAAACCAGCGACTCATAATGCTCTAGCTAAGATTTATATTGATTGTAACAATAATCCGAAAAGATTTTTGATGTGAGTAAACTCTATTTTGTTAATCATGGTAAGTAGTGGCATCTTCGTAAAATGGTGAAATGACGCAACTACTTTCGATCAATGGTATAACTTGCGGCAATTCAGCCCGGAGTGAGTGCTAAATTATTTGTCGGTTAATGTTAGACTAAGCACTGTTTTGGCTTAATAAGAACTTTGGGGGTGACAAATTTATCATTTTGTGGATATTGAAGGCTATAGTACTGAGGTGTATGCAAATTATTTTCCAGTTCCTTTTTTCAATGTTAAACAAGAAGCATAACTAAGGCAAATGTTGCCCCGAAATCAGTCTTAAAAAAATCAGTCCCTCCGTCATCCCAATATAATGTGAACCGAGTCTTTTGTTTTATTCCCCTTGTGGACTGTGATAAAACCTATTTTTGGAGTAAGGTGCATATCAAGGACATGGTGTTCGCCAGGTCCTAACTTTTGAGGACACGTCCTTGTTTTTAAGTCATAGTTTTTCAAGGGTTGAATAATCTCTTGTAAAGGACTGTTCAAGAGCGGAATTTCGTCAGCTGTGACTAAAAAGTCTTACGATGACATTTTTTTTGGAAAGCTTGGATTTAGGATCTTTTCTTAAACTTTTTTCGCATGCTGACCAAAGGTCTGCGTTGCGCAGGTACCGATCTCCTGATTCAATGCCTTCGGCCGGGAGTGCAATGCGTGGAGGGGGGCAACCCACCCGCCGGGGGGGGGATTTAGCATCCCAACTTCTCAAATATATCGATTAGTTCTCTGCTTCCTTTCTATCTTATTGGGCTCCTGAGATATTTAGATGTTTTATATTTTCTAAACTATGTTACATCCTTTATTATCCTTCACAAAAACATTCTGAATTTTGACTTTTTTCTATTGAAAAAATCTGCGCAATTATTTTCAGTATCTTACACACAAAAAAATTAAAATATGGACCTTTTTTTTATTAAAAAAAAAATATATATATGTATATATATATATACCTTCATACCATTTTTTTATGATCTATTTTTTATATTATTATTTTTATAAAGTTAGTGTGCATACTTATTTGTTTTATAAAATTGTAAGATATATCATTTCTTCTGGAATTTTTTCAATACCATATCTTGGGCGTTTAAAAATATGTTTTGCGTAAATGCGTCATAATAACAGTCAGCGAACTTGAAACTTACTTTTAGTTGTCCACTTTTAGTTGTCATACTTTTGTGATGTAACCTATTACCGCTTAAATTAGTTTAGTCGGATTGTGCTGTTTCAACTGTGGTCTAAAATGTGTCGCATATTTCTCAGCGTAATTTATTGGAATACTAAATTTGCTACGAGTTTCAGCACTTTTAATTTTGATTCACTTCAGTGGGAGCTTCCAAAAAGGCTACATATATAAGTTGATCAATTCCCGGAGAATAAATAAAAATTGTCTCTAGTATCAAGTTTTGTCTACCACATTATGTAGTCTGCAACCCTTTGGCTTGGAAGCTTAGGTGGCTCGCACCTCAGCCCAATTCTTTCCCTCGGTTCCCTATGCCTATCGTTATTATTGGATCTCTTTATAATTGTAATTGTTTTAAAAATAACATTTTATCGTTCAGACTAATTTATATAATAGTTACCATTCCTGAATTCGTTAGAAATGAATTTTTTTTTCTCGCTGACTCGTTTTTTTTGTTTTTTTTTATACGCGTTATTTTAATGCGCGTTTTCTAATTTTTAATTACTATTGGCTATGGTTAGTCCTTAACTAGTTTGGGTCCTTAACTAGTTTGGCTTCTTAACTAGTAGTCCTTAACTAGGTTGCTACCGTTGCAACCATCATGAATAATTGGAGGCATGAAGAAGTTTTGTCACTTTATCATTTGTGTAGTCCCTACATGTATAGCTCTTCCTGGATAGACTTGCAAAATGTTTGCAGAAGTAAAACGTTTTATGTTCTTGAAATAATTTACTTAAATTTGGTCACTTTTTTCTGTCCGTGCATCCTGCCAAAATGCACAATGTTAAGGGTGGAAGAGATTGAAAGTACAATGGTTGAAGATATAAGATATCGGTGATGCGGAAACATCCAAAAATTTTAAGGAAGATATTCTCAAACAAAATATAATTTTCGGGAACATGTTGCAACCATGATGCAACATGAACATGTTGCATTCGGAAACTGTTGCAACCATAATGAATAATTGGAGACATGAAGTTTTGTCACCATATCATTTGTATAGTTCCTGTACGTTTGACTTCCTGGATGTTGCTGGAGGTTGCAGCTACTGTTGCAACCATGATGAATAATTGGAGGCATTAAGAAGTTTCGTCACCTTATCATTTGTGTAGTTCCTACACGTATAACTTCCTGGATGTTGCTGGAGGTTGCAGCTACCGTTGCAACCATGATGAATAATTGGAGGCATTAAGAAGTTTCGTCACCATATCATTTGAGTAGTTCCTACACGTATAACTTCCTGGATGTTGCTGGAGGTTGCAGCTACCGTTGCAACCATGATGAATAATTGGAGGCATTCAGAAGTTTCGTCACCTTATCATTTGTGTAGTTCCTACACGTATAACTTCCTGGATGTTGCTGGAGGTCGCAGCTACCGTTGCAAGCATGATGAATAATTGGAGGCATGAAGAAGTTTTGTAACCATATCATTTGTGTAGTTCCTACACGTATAACTTCCTGGATGTTGCTGGAGGTTGCAGCTACCGTTACAACCATGATGAATAATTGGAGGCATTAAGAAGTTTTTAACCATATCATTTGTGTAGTTCCTACACGGATAACTTCCTGGATGTTGCTGGAGGTTGCAGCTACCGTTGCAACCATGATGAATAATTGGAGGCTTAAGAAGTTTTGTCACCATATCATTTGTGTAGTTCCTACACGTATAATTTCCTGGATGTTGCTGGAGGTTGCAGCTACCGTTGCAACCATGATGAATAATTGGAGGCATTAAGAAGTTTTGTCACCATATCATTTGAGTAGATCCTACACGTATAACTTCCTGGATGTTGCTGGAGGTTGCAGCTACCGTTGCAACCATGATGAATAATTGGAGGCATTAAGAAGTTTTGTCACCTTATCATTTGTGTAGTTCCTACACGTATAACTTCCTGGATGTTGCTGGAGGTTGCAGCTACCGTTGCAACCATGATGAATAATTGGAGGCATTAAGAAGTTTTGTAACCATATCATTTGTGTAGTTCCTACACGTATAACTTCCTGGATGTTGCTGGAGGTTGTAGCTACCGTTGCAACCATGATGAATAATTGGAGGCATTAAGAAGTTTTGTCACCATATCATTTGTGTAGTTCCTACACGCATAACTTCCTGGATGTTGCTGGAGGTTGCAGCTACCGTTGCAACCATGATGAATAATTGGAGGCATTAAGAACTTTTGTCACCTTATCATTTGTGTAGTTCCTACATGTATAACTTCCTGGATGTTGCTGGAGGTTGCAGCTACCGTTGCAACCATGATGAATAATTGGAGGCATTAAGAAGTTTTGTAACCATATCATTTGTGTAGTTCCTACACGTATAACTTCCTGTAGGTTGTAGCTACCGTTGCAACCATGATGAATAATTGGAGGCATTAAGAAGTTTTGTAACCATATCATTTGTGTAGTTCCTACACGTATAACTTCCTGGAGGTTGCAGCTACCGTTGCAACCATGATGAATAATAAGAGGCATTCAGAAGTTTTGTCACCTTATCATTTGTGTAGTTCCTACACGTATAACTTCCTGGATGTTGCTGGAGGTTGCAGCTACCGTTGCAACCATGATGAATAATTGGAGGCATTAAGAAGTTTTGTCACCTTATCATTTGAGTAGTTCCTACACGTATAACTTCCTGGATGTTGCTGGAGGTTGCAGCTACCGTTGCAACCATGATGAATAATTGGAGGCATTAAGAAGTTTTGTCACCATATCATTTGTGTAGTTCCTACACGTATAACTTCCTGGAGGTTGCAGCTACCGTTGCAACCATGATGAATAATTGGAGGCATTAAGAAGTTTTGTCACCCTATCGTTTGTGTAGTTCCTTCACGTATAACTTCCTGGATGTTGCTGGAGGTTGCAGCTACCGTTGCAACCATGATGAATAATTGGAGGCATTAAGAAGTTTTGTCACCATATCATTTGTGTAGTTCATACACGTATAACTTCCTGGATATTGCTGGAGGTTGCAGATACCGTTGCAACCATGATGAATAATTGGAGGCCTTAAGAAGTTTTGTAACCATATCATTTGTGTAGTTCCTACACGTATAACTTCCTGGATGTTGCTGGAGGTTGCAGCTACCGTTGCAACCATGATGAATAATTGGAGGCATTAAGAAGTTTTGTAACCATATCATTTGTGTAGTTCCTACACGTATAACTTCCTGGATGTTGCTGGAGGTTGCAGCTACCGTTGCAACCATGATGAATAATTGGAGGCATTAAGAAGTTTTGTCACCATATCATTTGAGTAGTTCCTACACGTATAACTTCCTGGATGTTGCTGGAGGTTGCAGCTACCGTTGCAACCATGATGAATAATTGGAGGCATTAAGAAGTATTGTAACCATATCATTAGTGCAGTTCCTACACGTATAACTTCCTGGATGTTGCTGGAGGTTGCAGCTACCGTTGCAACCATGATGAATAATTGGAGGCATTAAGAAGTTTTGTCACCATATCATTTGTGTAGTTCCTACACGTATAACTTCCTGGAGGTTGCAGCTACCGTTGCAACCATGATGAATAATTGGAGGCATTCAGAAGTTTTGTCACCTTATCATTTGTGTAGTTCCTACACGTATAACTTCCTGGATGTTGCTGGAGGTTGCAGCTACCGTTGCAACCATGATGAATAATTGGAGGCATTAAGAAGTTTTGTCACCATATCATTTGTGTAGTTCCTACACGTATAACTTCCTGGATGTTGCTGTAGGTTGCAGCTACCGTTGCAACCATGATGAATAATTGGAGGCATTAAGAAGTTTTGTCACCATATCATTTGTGTAGTTCCTACACGTATAACTTCCTGGATGTTGCTGGAGGTTGCAGCTACCGTTGCAACCATGATGAATAATTGGAGGCATTAAGAAGTTTTGTAACCATATCATTTGTGTAGTTCCTACACGTATAATTTTCTGGATGTTGCAGCTACCGTTGCAACCATGATGAATAGTTGGAGGCATTAAGAAGTTTTGTCACCATATCATTTGTGTAGTTCCTACACGCATAACTTCCTGGATGTTGCTGGAGGTTGCAGCTACCGTTGCAACCATGATGAATAATTGGAGGCATTAAGAGGTTTTGTCACCTTATCATTTGTGTAGTTCCTACACTTATAACTTCCTGGATGTTGCTGGAGGTTGCAGCTACCGCTGCAACCATGATGAATAATTGGAGGCATTAAGAAGTTTTGTAACCATATCATTTGTGTAGTTCCTACACGTATAACTTCCTGGAGGATGCAGCTACCGTTGCAACCATGATGAATAATTGGAGGCATTAAGAAGTTTTGTCACCTTATCATTTGTGTAGTTCCTACATGTATAACTTCCTGGATAGACGTGCAAAAATGTTTGCAGAAGTAAAAAGTTTTTATGTTTTCTAAATAATTTACTTAAATTTTGGTCTCTTTTTGTCTGTCTGTGCATCCTGCCAAAATGCGCAATGTTAAGGGTGCAAGAGATTGAAAGTACAATGGTTGAAGATATAAGATATCGGTGATGCGGAAACATCCAAAAATTTTAAGGAAGATATTCTCAAACAAAATATAATTTTCGGGAACATCATTGAACAAGGTTGAAAATTACTACCTCTTTGTGATAATTTCTTTTTTTTTCGCTGAATTTGGTGATTTCTTTGCCGTCATTTGTTCGTTCCTTTTCACAAATCTTCCAACAACATATAATCCATCCAACAACATATGCGGAACAACATATGTACTCTCACTCAATCTCTTACTTAATATGTACTCTTACTCAATATGTACTCTCAATCGGTGATGCGGAAACATCCGAAAATTTTAAGGAAGATATTCTCAAACAAAATATAATTTTCGGGAATTTGGTGATTTCTTTGCCGTCATTTGTTCGTTCCTTTTCACAAATTATCCATCAACTTATCCATTTTTCTTCTTATTTGGTTATTTGGCGATGCATGATCTCCCTGCAATTGTTGGCCCTTTTGCAGCTGAAATCAAACTCCGGGTCGCGTATTACCAATCAGAGATCAATTCCCTGCTGCATCTAGCCTGGCAATTCCAAGCTGTTATTTCTCAAAACTTGTTTATGTCCTTGTGTTTTGATAGTAAGTTAGGTACTAAAGAAATGTTCTTTGAAGATCACAAGGTTTGTTATATTCTTGTCCTATTTCGGGTTTATAGTGGGTTGCGATGTCTAAACGGTATTCTTGACACACATCTACAAGGATAATAACCTTAAATATATTCGTAAGTATATTATGGAAAGAGCATCAAAATTGCTAATATTCACGTGGAATTTATTAAGGAGGTATATCCGTCTGTAGTGTGTGTATATTCTTCTCTTTTATGTAGAACTAGACCTCTTTCGTGTGGCACTAGGTCAATTTTGTGTGGCACTAGGTCTCTCTTTTGTGTTTTATCAGGTCTCTTTTTCTGGTTCGCGCCCGTTTTCTGATATGGCATTTTTTTTTATTTTAAAAAAGATGCAAATTCATTTTTTGTTTTGGTAATTGGTGCAACTATCTTTTTTGTATTCTGATTTTGATCCGAAATAGGCATATACTAAGAACATTGTAGTTTTTTAAATTGTTGAAAACAAAGGCTGAAGTAGTTTCAGAGCTCGGTCTGATTTGGTAGTGGATTTTCTGCTAAATTAACTTTTATGATGTGAGGTGTTTCGAGTTATAATTTCCATTTCTGTTTATTTGTGTTCATACGCGTGCTTGTCCCAAGTTAGATCTTTTCTTTTCCTTTCTTCTTTCGATTCTCATCGTATTTTGAATGCATATAGGGTTTAAACAAACTATTGTAATTATTTTTAGTTTGCGCTGAGTTCCGCAGAATAGCTTAAAACTTCCCATTTGGAAACATAACGTAATTGTTAATGATAAGATAAAATTTCAAAAAATGGAATATTCTTACTGAAAAATAGATGGCGGACTTCTTACCTCTACAAACACACATACGCTTAACGTCTGTATATTATGTTCCTACATATAATTACGCAATGTTTTCCGAGTAAATCGCTTGCAAGTAATTCGATTTGAGGAAAAAGTAAACGAAGTAATGACCGAAGTAATTTTGGAAAAGATAATAAGTTTTAACTACATCATTTTAGCTATTTATCTTATTCTTTGTTGTTTTTTTCGTATATTTTTATATGATGAATTTGTTGCTATTTTATTTACTTCTTTACTTTTTTTTGCAAAATAGAGAAAACCAGTTCTATGACAGTCATATTGTCGGCAAATATTGTGAGAAACGTGATCCACACTTGGCCTGCGTTGCATATGAGCGTGGGAAGTGCGACATGGAGCTGATCAATGTCTGTAATGAAAATTCCTTGTTCAAGTCAGAAGCGAGATACTTGGTAAAGCGCCGTGATCCTGAACTATGGGCTGAAGTTCTTCTGGAAAGCAACCCATATAGAAGACAGCTTATTGATCAGGTACTATATTTATTTCTCACATAATTGATAATGAATAGGGTGAATATATCATCGGGAACAGATTCTTTTAGCTCTCAGCGGTACTAGGACTGTAGCAGTGGTGGATCCAGGGGGGGGGGGGCGAGGTGACCCCCCCCCCTAGCGTAGTTCAGAGTAGTGTAATTTACTTAATTAACTCAAGTTTGCGTTAATTAAACTTACTCCTAACGCAAGTTTATTGGATCAACCTATTTTGCGCCATCCCCCCTAAAATATTTTTTATCGGATCAACCTGTTTTGCCCCCCCCCCCCCCCTCTAAAGAAAATCCTGGACCCGCTCCTGGACTGTAGTTCTTCGTATTGCTTTAGTTAAATAGCTATCGTAGTACTAAAAAAAGAACACTAATTTATGCTACTCTTACAATTACAAAGGAAATAGAAAATAAAAAAAAGGTCTATTGTTAAATATGCTTAAAAAATATGGCACGAAGGAATTTACGAATTTGTTCGTACGGCACTTAACAGGTTGTAGTTTATTGTGATGCCTAGTAGTTCCGCTGATCTGTACAGACGGTGGAAAAATAGATGGGTATTTCTAGTTTCCTATTAGTGTTTTCTCAAATTTTATTATTAAATCATGTCTTCGAGCGAGCGCTTAATCTCGAAGAGATACTTTTGAACTTGGAAGTGCTTAATATGTAGTAATGTAAGATGTAGTAGGATTAATATGTAGGATGTAGTAAAACATCAGTAGCAGTGACCGTCATGATGACGGTCAATGCATATGTGACTGAAACATCTGGTATTTTTTTTGTGAATTTCTGTCACTCTTTGTGAAACACTGTCTATTAAAAGGATTTTATCCCTATTTGAACTTTTATTTATTGTCATGGAAAGGCAGTGTGGTCTCCGAAATTATCTCTTTAACAATTTCCACGTCTTAACTTCATCTTGGAAAAAAAGTTCTACAGGGGTTCAAAATACAAGAGAGATCGGAAAGAATGAGTTTTTTAGACATTGTGGGAGCGAAGGAAGATTTATTTAGTAAGGAGGAGCTAGAAAGGAAAGGGAGGAGCTAAAAGGATTGACAAATTGTAAGGTCACAGGGGCTGGTAGCGTAATAAATGAGTTGATGGCTACCAAGTTACAAATAAGATACTGGAGCTTCATAGTGCTTTGAATAGATTGGGATGGAGGAGGAGCGTGCGTAGCTGTGTTAACCTCTAGCGGCTTGGTGCTGCGATGAGTTGTTAGTAGTAGTAGTAGTAGTTGTAGTAGTATGTGGTTGCCGAGTTGTCTTGGTAGGAATGACGAATGTGACGGTGAAATTCGGACTGAAGTTATTTCAGTCCGAAGTCCCCAATAAGTTTCCAAGGAAACCAGATGAAGCTGGTTCTGACCTTCATAAGAAGTTAAGGAAGAGCCAAAGATATTTTTACACCCTTTTTTTGAATATTCGTAATTTTATATTTCTGGTTTTTGGTAAGCAAGGACGGCAAATGAGAGACAAGCTTACTAATGGGTCGAACGTAACAACCACAAAATATTTCTTAAACTAATCGTAGAAATACTAATTCTTTTAATAAGAAAAGAAATTGTTACAGAAAGCTAGTAGATTTAATTGTTTTAGATGAATGAGAACAGAGCTTAAGGTCATTGTCTAAGTAAACGTCTAAGAGTATTAGGGGTATGAAGAAAACAACAATAAAAAACAGGAAGCTTCAGCAATATTTATTTTGCTAGTGCTGGGATGAGGAATTGAAAGCGTCTTAAAAGTATAAATATTGCTATATTATATATATATATATATATATATATATATATATATATATATATATATATATATATATATATATATATATATATATATATATATATATATATATATATATATATATATATATATATATATATATATATATATATATATATATATATATTTTTAAATAAAGTATAAGTGGCACTATTGAAACTTTGAAGAGCGGCAATACCACCATTAGCCATGGTAATTTCTCCCTGCTTTAAATTTGGCTTCAAGATAAATTGTAACGGTTATGCTGCTCGGGCGGCGTGGAGTGTTTCTAGCCGATTTTAAGAAACTTAAAGCTAATTTGTGAAATAAAATCTACTTGTCTTTCAACTGAAAGCCGGTTGAGGATGATGCTGGAGGGTCCACCATTTCACTTCATGCCTCGAAGCATACAAATCAGAGGGTGTTTTAGGAGAACAGAGCACTTGCCCCGGGCGCAGAAATTTTGGGAGCGCAAAATTTCAATATTATTAATAACAAAAATTCATTAAAATTGCAATAAATTATTAATTAGTTAATAACTTGAAAATAATTTTTCTAACAAATTAAAGTTTTGTTAAAGTTTGACCCAAAAAGTTTGTGGGATTCAAGTGGGGGCAATCAGGTTTTTTTTCCCCGGGCACAATAGAGGCCAGAGCTGCTGCTGATACAGATTAAAATAGATATATCAGTCCGCCTCACACTCGGAGGATTGAAATTACAATGTCTGAAGATATAAGAAACAAGCATGGACACTCTTCTGTTTTTCTGAAGAAACAGAAAAGAAATAAACAGGGCTTGAATGAAACAGAACAGAAACAGAACAGGTCGACAAAAAACAGAAGACCTGTTTCTGTTTATATTCTGTTTTTTGGTAAAAACCGAAAACCGCTTTTTTCGTTAAAAAAAAAACAGCTGCTTAAACAGCTGTTTTTCAAACATTTAAAGGTTAAAGAAGAAAAAAAAATTAATGACAAGTTTTGGTTTATTATCAGTACTATTGCAGCATTTTTCCGCCAAAAAGAAGTTTTTCAATAAAGGGGCGAAAAACTGTCTATGCCCACAACATCGCCATCCTTTTTTATGTTTATTTTCTTCCGTTTTCCCGTTATTTTTTTTTCCTAAAATACCCTTTTATGTTTGTACAGAATCTCCTCGAATTTCCTAGAAATGCATACTAGATACTTGAGACGTTTTGAAAATAAAATGATTTTGGTCGTCAAATTGCGCAGTCAGATCAAAGTCATTAGTGTTTAAGCAGTGGCCATAGTTGCTTTGGCGGGAGACAATCTCCCCCTCCAGACAATGCTTTCCACTTCCCCCGACCTGATGTTTCGAAGCCATCTGAAACAATGTATGAAAGAAGAAAAATGCACGGGAAAATGACACTTCTTACCGTCAAGTTATATATTTTCGTTGCCTTGCGGGTTAAAACAACTTCTTAAGAATAATTATTTCCTAGCCAATTTGTCTGAGAGACAAATCAAAAGGAAATTTATGGTTTAAGGGTACTTCGCATATTTTTGCGCCACTTTGCGCTAGAGAATAATTTTCTAGGCCCTCCACCGAATTCACTCTTAAGTAAATATGTAAAATGAAATTTCTGAAGTTCTGAATTTCAAAGAAACTTAGACCCTTTGCTACACAATACTTTCTTTAAGCATTCTCTTCTCTTAAATAGGTTTTCAAAGGGATGTAAATATAAGTACAATTGCTCTTTCTGATTACTTATTTCGAAAATATCTTTCGCTTTGCCGCAGAAAATACTTTTTCCAACCCATAAGCTTGTTTTATTATAGAAAGTGTTACTACTTCAAACTTTTGTTTTAAGAATACTAGTGGGCATGCTTTTGATTATTTAGGCACGTTTTCATGGTCCATTCCAAAGGAAAAGGGGTAGTGGCAACCTCAACTATCAGTGTTTGAGCAAGTGTAACCTGTCTTCGGATAGCCTGTGCTGCACCCTCGGTTTTGAAAGACTTACAGCTCCCCACTCTTATTCTCCATTACTCTCACCGCCCTCTTCCTTAGACACTCCATCAGTTTATTCAGATTCTTCAGCAAACATATCTTCATTTCCGGAGTTTTCAGAACAAGGGACAGAAAGACTGTCTGAATCATTTTCACCAGTTGGATCGACATCTTCGACTTCATCAAAGGATTCCAAGCAATCTTCTTCAGGGATGTCATAGGCTAAGCTTCGAGTGGACCAAAATCCAATAACGCATGCAAAAAATGAATGAAGACAATGTTAAAAACATGAAGTTCAGGATAGGGCTCATATACTACAGGATTCGGTGACATTGTTCCCAGAATCACTCACAACGCGGAACATCTTATCTGTCATTGAAAACTTGCTGATTGCAGCTTGGATTGCTGAAAGGATGTTAGTAGTTGTATGAGAATGCTCATTCCTCTTGAAATGTGAAAGATAGTGGTGCAACCTCTGCTCATTTTTCATCTTCATGTGGTAATTGGCAGTGATACCTATAAAGCCAGGTCTTTTTGCAGACAAGCAGTGAAAAGTCAAGATAGTCTGAGTGGCAGATCTTAAAGTAGCCTTCTGAACTTCTTTTTTTCTGGCAGCAAAACTTATATGACGTTGGACGGTTCCCCCAAATGGTGTTTTCAAGCCCCCTGTTTTTTTTTTTGTTGTTTTTTTTAAATAAGCTGTTTCATATCTGGTTTATCAAACACAGTAAGTAGCAATTTAAACAGCATTCAAACCTTAAACAGGGTTTTGCAGTAGGGCATCCGCAAACCAGCTTGTTTTGATCAATTGGAAATAAAGAACTCTAATAAAGACGTCTCTCTAATAAAGACGGAAATAAAGAACCGTATCTCTGCTCTTCTTATTCCAGATTTCTCTAATCAATTGCCCTCTGTGTCACTTGCTTTACTATCTGGAGCTTTCCCAAGGGAAGCAGCCTGACTTGATTTATTTTTTTAGTTGGTTTGGGTTTGTTATGTGCTGCACCAGACGCGTATACTTTATCTTTGTGCATATCAATTGTGTGCTTCCTTTTAAGATAGTATATAAATGTCATGACAAAGACTCCCTTAGCCTTTAGGGACGCTCATCAGAAGTTGCACTTAATACTTTCTTTGCTTCCTTTTTTCCGTAGGGTACCTAGAGAGATGTCTTGGAACATCCAAGTCGTCATCAGAAAATGACATCATGCTTGTCTTAAAACAAAGGTTGATTTTAGGATTTTTCACAAAATTAGAAGCACCTTCCAGTAGCCTACCATTTTGAAAGTTGCACCTCCAGCCAAATATCTGATCTTTTTCACCTCAGTGGCGTAATTGGGGGGAAAGGAGGCAATTTCCCCTTGAGCGGTTTTGTTTGCGCCTTGAGCCAAGAAAACCTGTCGGCAAATAAAAGCAAAATGACAGCTCCTAACTACGGTTTCCTAAAAACTTAGACAATTTGCACGACAATATTAATTTTTATGGGAATTTACTTGTCTATAATAGGTATTTAAAAGACAGATACAAGAAATAATATACTGCTTAGCTACAATTTTTTTTTAATTTATTGTGTTGCATGACAAAAATTACCGTCTTCATCCGAAGATTTGTTATCTTACAGAATGAGAAAAGTGTATCAGCATTTTATAATACTTTGGCCAGCTAGGCCAGAATCAGCTAGTTAGGCCGCTGTTTCAACTATAGGCTTTTACTCTAGTTAACTCTAGGCAGATTACTTCCGATGTAATGTAGGATACAGAGGCCCTACCAATAGATTCAGATTATACAGTAATAAGTGCATTGTTTGAATCCTGCTTCACCTAGACAGTATCTATGCAACTTTGTTGCTCAATTGACTGAATGATATACTCTAAAAAATAAGTTATTTTAGCGTAACAAAACTGCACCTTTACTGTTCTCCCACTTAAACACCTACCTACTCTCATCTGACTTCTAAGCCCTAATTTTGCCTAGCAGAGTGCCATCATTTTACTCACTTCTACTTTATTATTAACGCTCCAATTCCAAAAACTGTATGGGGCGTAACCACGCTTCTTCAAAATTTTATATTATGATTTAAAACACAATTTTGTAAGTTCAAAATTTCTTAATATCTCACTCTCAAATCAGTAAAGTAAAATCGAAAACAGAAGAAAAACAGTTAGAAAAAAACAGAAACAGGACAAAATAATTATTATAAAAACAGAAACAGAACAGAACATGTAAATAAAAACAGGTCATCTGTTTCTGTTCTGCTTCTGTTTTTTTTGTAAGAACAGAACAGAAACAGGTACTTTAAAAACAGAACAGAAACAGAAAACAGAAACAGTGCCCATGCTTGGTAAGAAATCGGTTATGCGGATATATTCCGCATATTCGACTGCAGTCTGTGTATATTCTTCTCTTTCGTGTGGTATTAGGTCTCTCTTTCATATGGTACTAAGTGTCTCTTTCATGTGGTGCTACCTGTGTCTTTCTTGTGGCACTACGTCTCTCTTTCGTGATTCGCACCCGTTTTCTTATTTTTTTAGTTTTTTTTTTAGTTTTTTAGCAGAAGCAAATTCATTTGTTATTTTGGTATTTGATGGTATTTGGTATTCTGACTTGGGCCCGAAATAGGTACATGTCAGGGTTTTTTTTGGGGGGGGGGGGAACAGATGTTGAAGTAGTTTCAGAGCTCGGTCTGATTTAGTAGCGGATTTTCGGCCAAATTGACTTTAATTAATGAGAGGTGTTTTTAGTTACAATTATTGTTTTCACACGTGTGCTTATCCCCAGTTAGATCTTTTCTTTTCTTTTTTTCATTTTCTCGGTATCGTATTTTGTGTGTATTAATTAAAACAACTTTTTCCACAAAATAAGTTTTGTAAAGAAATGTTAAGAACTTCATTAAACCAAAAATTAGCAAAAATAAAATAATCTACCAAGCGTGAAACTACCACAAATCAGTCGCGATAAATAAATGAAACCCAAAACGAAGAGAAATTGCAATAAATAACCGAGTCAAATTCAAAACGAGCAGAAATTAACATAAGTTGGGCTCAAAACCCCTTTGCCTTCCCAAGGCCAGAACATAATTTGCACTTTCCTGAAAAAAATACAAATGAATGTGCATTGTCAGTTTGATATACATATACTGATATTTAGTAATCAAAATCTTAATATTATTTGATTTATTGAAGTTATAAAAGTAAAAACATTTAAATTTTTTTCAGTAAAGTGCAAATTATGTTCTGGCCTTGGGAAGGCATATTTTGACTCGGTTATTTATTGTAATTTCTGTTCGTTTTGAGTTTTATTTATTTATCGATGTTGATTTGTGGTAGTTTCGCGCTTGGTAGATTATTTGATTTCATTTTTGCTCATTTTTTGTTTAATGGAGTTCTTCATTTTTCTTTGAAAAACTTATTTTGTGGAAAAAGTTTTTTTTAATTAATTACTATCAACAAACTATTCCAACTTTTGCCACACCAATCGAAGATGTAAGCACAGGTCCAGATCATTGTAAAATCGTAAGCCTTCTTTTTTATCTTAATTTTCAAAGTACTGAGATTTTAACACAGTTGTTTATTGTTCGACTCCCAGGAAAAGTTTCAATCATACAATCAAATCAATAAATTCATTCAAGGTGTTTTTTTTTCTTAGCTCTCAGCCAAATATTTCTTAATTTTCTTAATTCTTTTTAAACATAAAAATATTTCTATTTTCTTAGCTCTCAGCCAAAATAATACTCAGTAGTTTCTGTTGGTTTCCGGTTTTTGTCCCAATTTTACTTTAGTCTTGCTCATTTTAGGTTTTAAATATGACACTACGTTCTTATAATTTTTTTTTTTTTTAGAAAACCCTTTTTAATAAATTTTTCCTTTTTAAAAGACGTATTTTTTTATAAGTTAATTTTGGTAATTTTTGTAAAAATGTTTCATTGTTTCTGCATAAGAATTAAAATGTTGAAAAGTTATATAACTTTTGGGCAAAATCTGAATATTCAGTAAGAATTACCTTCCGTAATTTAGCGCAGAAATTTTTTAACAATATTTTCAGTATAAAATTTTAGGTACAGATTTGCTCCCATGAGTGGACGGAAGGGGGGGGGGGGGCAGAGGGGGGTAGTTGCCCCCCCCCCCAGAACTTCAAATTTAAACTAGATATGGTTGAAAAAGCAGTTGAAAAAGGTAGATGGTTAAAAAAGCAGTTAATAAAAGGTAGATGGTTGAAAAAGCTGGAAATAAACAGATGGAAAGACAGAATAAAAGTCAAACAAGAAGCAATTATCCATAATCAAACAGTTCGTGGTAACGAACTGTAAGTAAGGAGCGACCCGGCTCAATGGTAACCGAAACTCTAGAAAACGGGTTTTTGATACCAATAGATATATCAAAAGAATCAGATTTCAATGCTAATTTCAAATATATAACTTTCATCAAGTTTAGTGCTACCCATCAAAAGTTACGCGCCTGAGAAAATTTGGCTGATTTTCAAAAAAAGGGGAAAGACCCCTAAAAGTTATAGAACCTTAATGAAAATCACACCATCATATTCAGCGTATCAGAGAACCCTACTGTAGAGGTTTCAAGCTCCTATCTACAAAAATGTGGATTTTTGCATTTTTTGCCAGAAGAAAGATCACGGATGCGTGTTTATTTGTTTGTTTGTTTGTTTTTTTGTTTGTTTTTTGTTTTGTCCCAGGGGTGATCGTATCGACCCAGTGGTCCTAGAAGATCTTAGGAGGGCTCATTGGAACGGAAATTAAAAGTTCTAGTGCCCTTTTTAAGTGACCAAAAAAAATGGAGGGCAACTAGGCCCCCTCCCACGCTTATGTTTTTACCAAAGTCACCCGATCAAAATTTTGAGATAGCCATTTTGTTCAGCATGGTCGAAAATATGATAAATATGTCTTTTGGGATGACTTAATCCCCCGAAGTACCCAGAGGGAGGGCTAAAAGATATGAACTTTACCCAATGTTAACATATAGTATTGGTTATTCGGAAGTATACAGAAGTTTTCAGGAGGTTTTTTTTTCTGCTAGTGGGTGGTAAGGGGGGGGCGGGGGTTATGTTGGAGGATCTGTTCATGAAGGAAGTGTTCCTGGGGGCCGGGAAAGCGCCATGAAGGGGGCGCCGGACTTGCCAGCATTATTGATTGGTTATTGGGAAGTATACAACCATGTTCCGGAAGGATTTTTTCTGGCGGGGGGGCTAGAGGTGGGAGTTACTCTGGAGAATGTGGCCATGGAGGATGTTTCTGTGGGGCAAGGGACATTTCTATGAAGGGGGAGCCGGATTTCCAAGCATTATTTAAAAAACAATCAGAAATTAAATAAAAAAAAAACAAGTTTTTTCAACTGAAATGTTAGAAGGAATATTAGAACTTAAAACGAACAGAAATTATAACGTAGGTGAGGAGGTTCTCTTCCCAGTCCATACCTAGATCTTTAAGCTACAATTTTTTTTAGTGCTTTAAAAATAGCTCTCTATTCTAATTAAACGGCCTTTGTGATTCTGGGGTTTGTTAATCAATTTTTTTTTTTACTTTTAATTTAAATAGCGTGGTATTTACTAAGATCAGAACCCCCTCATATACATAATAACATATACGTAATAAAAAAAAAAAATAAAAAAGCAAGCGATACGGCTCAATAGTAATCGAAACTTTTAAAAACGGAATTTTGCCCCTACAAGAGAAAGAATTTTAATGAAAATCACACAGTCAGATTCAGCGTATCAGAAAACCCTATTACATAGGTTAAAGCTTATATCTGCAAAAATCTGCAACTTTGTATTTTTTGCCAGAAGAAAAATATACGAATATAAAAGTTAGTTACGTGAGTTAATTTGTAAAGACATCCATTTAGCGAAATAAAATTAAAATTTTTATGCAAATAAAAGCTGCATTAACTAAAAAACGATCAGAAATTAAATAAAAAAAACAAATTTTTTAAACTGAAAGTAAGGAGCGACATTAAAACTTAAAACGAACAGAAATTATTCCGTATATGAAAGGGGCTGTCCCCTCCTCAACGCCTCGCTCTTTACGCTAAAGTTTGACTCTGTCTCACAACTTTATTTTTTAAAACAATAAAAAACTTTAGCGTAAAGAGCGAGGCGTTGAGGAGGGACAGCCCCTTTCATATACGGAATAATTTCTGTTCGTTTTAAGTTTTAATGTCGCTCCTTACTTTCAGTTTAAAAAACTTGTTTTTTTTATTTAATATCGAGGAAAGATTTAGCTCTAATCCAAGAAGATTGATTAATGCTGAAGCTTATTGATGATTTATGATTTTTGGTGATTAGTTATTAATAAAGATTTCATAGGTATGATAGAACTTGCTGGCAATTTAAGGTTTTGTTAACTGCCAATATGACTTGAGCCCCCCACCCTTCATGAAAGAATCGGCTGCCCCCCCCTAGAGAAGGAGCTACGTACGCCCATGTATGCTCCCATACACTCAAAATTGAAGGTCTGTTTGCCCTCTTATCATTCCCTGAAAGATTTGAATCTATCCACTTATTCGATTTCCCACCCACGGGTCATTGCCTTTAAGGCCCTGAACCTCTCTTAAAAAAATAAAAATAAAAATTAGCCATAATGACTATCAAAAGTTTTTTAACAGCCTCTTAGAAAATTCAAATAGCCACATACATTGTGACTGCTTAGTGGATGAGCCTGAGACTTTCTATCCAAGGATCCTGGTTCAATCCTTAGTGTCGCAAGGAAGAGTCTCATATGGTTTGCTTTTAAATATTTTCTTTCTGTTTGAATCATTTTCTTATGTTTGGTTATATGCGGCTCAAAACAATTTAAGGTATGTAAATTCATAAAATCAAAGTTTTTTATCTCCCCTAGTTTAGCAATAAGGTGAGACAAGATTTTTTTTCTTCTTTAGTATGCTTGAAACTTGTATCTGAAGCTTGGATTAATGGAACCCTAGTTCACGAAAAAAGTGGAACCTAATACATAAAAAAAATTAGTTTGGTGGCATTGTCTCCCAAAAACTGATGCCCGAAAAAGGGGCCAATAAATTTCAAAACATGTTATACTGTTATCATTGTTGGATACATACTGTATATATATATGTTGTACTATCAATATACTGCTATGCTGTTTGGTTGTGTGGATTTTAGTTATCGGCTAAGGACTTTGATCTGCATACTATCATGAATTATATAGTACTAAATGCAATAATATCTCAAACGAAAGCAAATCCGGGGACACCAGGACTCTAAACACAAGCCCTCGAGGACATAAAATTGCAAGTTGAGCGCGCTAACCATTCGGTTGGGGCTACAGTTAAACATTTAGAAATTGGAGCCTAAAAGACATGGGCTTTGCGTTATAATATAGTGTTCAGTTGGGGGGGGGGGCGCTCAGAGTTCAGGGGTAATTTTTTCATCCCTAGTGTGAACACAATACCCATTCAAACGCTGATAACAACACCAGAACAGTTTATTATTAATTCCATTACATTAAGTTTACTTTTACTATGTATAAAAATTAAGATAGACCCCGGCACCGCGCCGGCGGATCGACCGAACGCCGCCAACGAGAGGCCCGGTCGACCGCCGCCGGCAGAGGTGGTGGCGTTCGGTCGACTTTAAATTAAATTTGCGGCAATTCTTTATTGCGTCAACCGCAAAGTCGGAGCTTTTCCTTCACGTGTGGTTTAGTATTTCGATTTGCCTAATTAGAAATCAAGCAGGGCTTGCACTATCCCCGAATTTTCGGGTATTTCCCCGAAAATCTATGCGTCACCCCCAAAAAAAATTTGGTTCCCCGAATCCCCAAAAATAACGCAATCACGGCGCCACCCCTAAGGATTTATCACGAGTGACTTTCCCTGCCAAATATTACTTTGCATACCATAAGTCTTCACTACTCTCTTGTTCGTTAATTTTCGTCTCTTTTGTTACTTTGCATAAAAACCAGATAGATGCAATATGCAATTGCAAATATTGCAATATACACAGTTCTTCATATGTGGACAAAAACAGTATCGTCTGTATGAAATGAGTTAAAATCATTTCGAATGCAGTTTCCCAATCGTTATTTCTTACATCATTCGGAACCAAGAATTTTAATTTCTAGTTGAATAAAATTATAGAACATAATCACTACTATACAGCTTCAGCCTTCAGTTGGATTTTGAAATTGACAGCTGGCAGATTGTTTCTAGAGCTTTTATGTTTGCAGTTTGTAAGTTTTCAGAATTTTTTTTTGTTTTGCTGTTTTTAGATAAGATTTTCGTAATGCTTAATACTCAACTGGTGAACACCTGATAGAAAGTACAATATTCTTTTTTAAAATTTTTACCCCCCCCCCCCCAAAAAAAAAAACCCTCTTCTATCGAGACAAAATTTAGCTATAGACTAAGCAATTTAGAAGGTTGGGGAATTAAAGATTGAAACGGAAGTTACCCCAAAAATATGATAAATAAATAAATTGTAAATTATTGCCTCTAGGGGGGGGATAGGGGGCTATCATTTTTAAAAACCTCATTTTTTTATTGAAAGCAGGGATGCCAAAAAGATAATTATTTTTTTTTCATTTAAAGTAGAGACAGAAGAAAATGATATCAAAGTCCCTGGGAAACCATTGAAATATGTTGATAGACCCAGGGCCCCCCATTGGGACTTGTTCATTGTCTTGGGTATTTTGCGAGGCTACTGGCCTAATTTGGTTTTTGTGTGTGGTCCCTTTTAATTAGATTCTTTGGATCATTGAATGCCACGGCGAATCTATGACTCAATTTTCCAATAATTTGAGGTATATCTTAATAATTTCGAAATTTTTGTGGTTGTCTTTGTACCCCTTTACTCATACCCTCAATTTTTTTTTTTTTAAATGAACACTAAGCTGTTTAACGTTATTTTGCGTGTTCGGTTGAAACATATAGTGACATAGTTAATTATTAAGTAAATTATTTTTCTAATGTAAAGCTGAGACGGTATCCTATCAAGGTGGTATCCAGAGGGGGGGGGGCGGGCGGTAGGGAGGTATTACATTTAAATGCTAATATCTAGAATTTTTTTTATTGAAAGCAGGGATGCCAACAAGTTTTTTTTTTTTTAATTTAAAGCAGAGACGGCATCCTATGAAGGTGGTATCCCGAGGGGGGGGGGGGGTAGTGAGCTATCATATTTAAATGATAATACCTCGATTTGTTTTTGAAAGCAGGGATGCCAATAAGTTATTTTTTTTTTCATTTAAAGCAGAGACGGTATCCTATGATGCAAGATTATCAAAATAACGCATCTGCAATGTTTCAGGATCCGCTTCAAGTTGAAGCAGACGATTTGTGGGGAGTTTGAATCTTAGATTCCAACTTGAAGGGAGGGGTAAAGTGTGATGCTGTATCCAGGGAAAAGAGTGTATGGGTTTTGAACCCATCACCTGGAAACTTTCGATGTATTTTTATGCACTTTGAAACAAATAGTTCTATTAATAAGCCGTTGCTTGATTTGAATTCACTTTATATTTTTGTGTGTGTGAATTTCGTTTTTCTTCAATTGCGTGGTCATGTTCTTGCGGCCTTTAAAACTAGACCGTTTCTTGTCTCGGATCATTCTACGCATTATCTTCGTAATTACGATAATGATCGGATTCCATTCAGTACATCAGTCACATCAGACTTCAACCCCCCGACTGCTGCTTTTTATGTGTGTGTGTTTTATTTTACTCCTCTTTGTTTTTATCTACTTTTTTGTCTTTTTTTTTTGTTTTTCCTTGTTTTTCCGGTCATAGAGCTTTGCAGGGGGGAGGGGGTATTTGACGTATGATATTTTGATGTTTTTTGTTGAATTAATAAATCTTGTCTTAATCTTGGGTGCTTGTGTACCAATGAAGTGTCTCTGTTCTCTAAATATTTTTTTCATACGATATCAGAATTGGAAATAGGCATAATACTCGGTACAGGAAGTATTTCTATAAACTCTTCATAATAATAGGCTGTATCAACCAACGCGTACAAGATTTTGCTGATAATGTCACATCAACAAAATGTCTCAGTTCTGTTAATTTTCTGTATGTTCAACATCAGAAATGGAAATAGGCCTAGTACCCAATGCTTAGTACAGAAGGTACTTCTCTACCTTCTTAATAAAAATAGGTTTTATCAACCAACGCGTACAAGATTTTGCTGATAATGTCACATCAACAAAATGTCTCAGTTCTGTTAATTTTCTGTATGTTCAACATCAGAAATGGAAATAGGCCTAGTACCCAATGCTTAGTACAGAAGGTACTTCTCTACCTTCTTAATAAAAATAGGTTTTATCAACCAACGCGTACAAGATTTTGCTGATGATGTCACATCAACAAAATGTATCAGTTCAGTTAATTTTCTGTATATTCAACATCAGAAATGGAAATAGGCCTAGTACCCAATGCTTAGTACAGAAGGTACTTCTCTACCTTCTTAATAAAAATAGGTTTTATCAACCAACGCGTACAAGATTTTGCTGATGATGTCACATCAACAAAATGTATCAGTTCAGTTAATTTTCTGTATATTCAACATCAGAAATGGAAATAGGCCTAGTACCCAATGCTTAGTACAGAAGGTACTTCTCATTTCGATTACCAGCTTTCAATTTTCTTATGACTTCATTTAAAATAAAAAGAGCTATTGGTACCTATCCAATTTATTGGAGCATTTATTTTTTTGCTTCAAGCATTTTTTTTCATTTCAGGATCGACTGGATGGTCGGCGCGGAAGGAAACGGACCAGGTCCAGGGGATCGTCTCGTAGTTCAAGTCGTTCCCGTTCTCCGCGGGATAAATTTTGTAGGTCAAGAAGTATAAGCATTGATCGAGCTAAAATTGGGAGACCATCAAGGAGCCGAAGATCTCTTAGGCGAACTGTATATAGGTATTTTAAGTCTTGTTTCTTAAAGGTTGTGTTAGGACTTTAATATAATATATGTATTTGTTCTAAATATATATTGATTGAGACTGTACGTGTGAGTTATCTCTAAAGCGGCGTTTCACATGTGTGTCTAGCTAGAATCTCATGTTTAGAAAGGCCAGAAATCAATGTCTAGGAAATTACCGTTGACAAGAAATTCATAGCCTAGCTAAAACTACAAGTTTAGTTTCAAATTTAGTTTGAAATTACAGTTGTCATTTCTAGCCAATCAAGAGAGCTTATGAAGGCAAAACTTTCAAAATTGTAATCCCTATTTTTACTGTCACAAGATAATGGATGAGACAAGCCAAAAATTGCCTTGGTGTGCTTCACTATTATGTCTGATGTTGCATATTTACCTAAAATGAAAAAAACAATTAATGAGAAAACAAAAATTAAATTTCAGTTTAAAAGTGTAAACATAGATGATGAAAATAGTGGAACTTGACACATTCTGATTGGCTGTAATCGAAAATCCTAGACTTTGAGTTCTAGAGTCTAGAAATGGATGTTTAGCTGTAACTTGTCTAGCCAAGCACCAACTTGTGAACAGGTAGTTGTCTAGCCAGTGATGTCTGGCCAGACACATGTCTAGACATGGGATTCTAGCTAGACCCGCATGTGAACGCCGCTTAACAGTAGGCTGTTCGAAAAGTTTGGTTTAACCCCGCTTTCTGGGGCTATAATGAGAGAAAGGTTGAGATGACTAGGGCGCGTTCTGTGGATGAAGGATGAAAGATTGTCCTTTTCAACCGACCGTCTAGGGCTGAACGAAAGAAGTGTTGTCGTCGGTTGAGTGAGAGGATGTTGTAAGAAAAGTTCTAAGGTAAATGGGAACTTTCTGGGGGGGGGGGGGTAAACAGAGAGACTTTGAATAGATTGGGATGGAGGAGGAGCGTGTGTAGCTATGTTGGCCTGAGCCGGCTTCGTGCTGCGGAGAGTTGTTTAGTAGTTGTAGTAGTATTAATATTTTTTTCTAAAATTAAAGAAAAGATGTGACATAATTGACATGATACCAAGCTGAAGAGTTTGTGCAACTAAAATCAGAAGATAATCGCACAGTAAAACAAAAAAAAAAATTAAAATAGGTTTTGAGAAACAATCCCAATTATTTTTATGCAAAAGTACATCAAAAGACCTGGAGAGTAATGACTTTATAACGCCATTATAAAGTGCCATATGGCACTTTTAGGTCCAATTACAAGAGTGGAAAGGCTAACAAGCATGAAAAGGGTACAATAATTTATATGGTTGAAAACCTGATCTGATGTTTACAATCTATACTCTTGTGTACTCCTCCTTCCAGGTCCCTTAATAAGTTTCATAAGCCTTCTGATAACTAGCAGAACAATCATTCAATTTATTCAATCAATAAATTCACGACAAAAAACACTTCAACATATTCTCCCCGTAAGGTTCTATGGCCAGGAAAATAACACTAGAGAAACAAAAATGAAAGAAATACATATTAGAACATTTAATCCATAATATAATAGAACATTTAATGAACGCCTTTTTAGCATTGTTAAAACCGTCAGGATTTTTATTCTCATCAATAACCTTTAATTCAATAGAGCCCTTGAGACTAAAAGGAAACTCAGAAGCTACTGAGCAGGTAATTGGCTACGCTGAGGAAACTTTTGCATAACTATGAATATATTCTCTACCAAATACTGAGACATATCAGAAATTTGCTCATATCTACAAGTGCGGCATTACTTAACCCTTAACATACCGAGGGGGATCCTCGGAGGACCCCAGAGGGTGATTCTGCTGTAAGTATGACATTTAACCTTGATTTTTCTATTCCTTCTGGTTGAGGTAACGATCAAAATTTCCTAGTTATGCATAAAATACGTTTTTTAAAAAAACTGTAAAAAGAATTATAACGAGCCTGAGGTCCCGGCAGGACTCCGCTTGGTATACTACGCTACTAAATTTTAGTTTTTACTTTTTTTTTACAGAATCTGAATATAAAATTATTTGATGCATAAATAATGTATCTGTAGATAGCCAAAGAATGTAAACAACCTTGCAAAACAAGTAGTTGAGAAATAACGTCTTTGTGACGGTCAGGCAACGCTGAGGCCTGCTAAATAATTTTAAGCTTCCGTACCGCCTTAAAAAGATCAGACCCGGGACAGATCTGTTTCACAAAAAGACCAAAGGGATAGTTTTGTTTTAAGTTGTTCTTACGCTAATTATCATTTAAAACCCTAAAATATGGAATTGCTTAAAGTGCCATGACAAGTAAAAAATTATTGCAACAATTAATGAAAAAGTGTAAAAAAAAATTAATTCTTATTTTTGTGAGATTTGCTCGAATTTTATAAATTCATGCTTTTTCCAGATAAATATGCTTGAAAAAAAAAGTTTTTAATGAATCTATGTATTCGAAATAGATATAAATTTCATATTAATATAAGTTTATGAATATAAATTCAAAATATAAAGTTCATATAAATATAAATTCAAAATATAAAGTTCATATAAATATAAATTAACGTCTTAAAGCTCTTTAAAAATACCTTGCCTTCAAAATCAATGGCCCTTGTGTTTCAGCAGTCTTTCATAATGAATCAGGACAGAAAGTAAAACTTTAGCGTAAAGAGTGAGGGCTGAGGAAGGGGAATCCCCTCTCATATACACCATAATTTCTGTTTGTTTTAGGTTTTAATGTCGCTCCTTACTTTCAGGTGAAAAAAAAAATTTTTTTTATCCAGTTTCTGTATGTTTTTTAAATCACTAATACATGTTTTTCAAATGACTAGTTTTCTGGTTATTTTCGTCAATGAATTTAGTTTAATCAATAATGCTCCTCAGACTGTCAACTTAAAATTAGAATCGCTCTAATTTTATTCTGAATTAAGAGTTCTTGCGCCATTTCCATTGATTTTTTACCATAAACTTGCAATTCTAAAACAAATCACTAATAAAAGGAAGAAATCACTAGACGAAATAAAGTCACTAGGCTAGAAAAAACAATCACTAGTGGTGGCAACCCTGGTATGAGGCCAACTAAGCAGAGCAAAGATGTGTCGGCTCTTTTGTACAAATTAGTAGACGTCGTTCGGTCTACAGTTGTTGCGAACTTTAATGACACTGTAACTGTAGCTAGCAAAATATCACTAGCCGAAGTAAAGTCACTAGTCAAGAGAAAATCACTAGAGGTGGGCAACTCTGGTATGAGGCCAATTAATCAGAGCAAAGACGTGTCGGCTCTTTCATATTTTGACCTTAAGGGTTGCCACTCCTCGAGGGTGAAGGCTTTTTGATAGGCCTGTTTGAACTGCCGTCTCTACGAATTAGTAGGCGTCGCTTGGTCCACAGCTGTTGCAAACTTCATGACACTGTAACTGTTCCACCAACTAAGCTACTGGTTTTACGCCTAATTTTTAAATCTTAATTTTTAAATCCTAGCTTGTTTGAAAAAAAAAATGGATACTTAAAAGGCAAAGCAGTACGGCTTATCGGAAGTAAGTCCTTGATTTCGAAAATTCACTAGAGTTTTTCAAGCTTCAATTGTGTTTTTAATATATCAAGACATTCTAAAAAAGAGCTATTCAATTGGAATTATTATTTAAATTTTCGTTAAATTTTATTATTATCAAATTATTATTGAAAAATATGTAATTATTTATTGCTTTTATAAAGCAGACTCTAAAACCCCTGCGCCCTCTGAAGTAGAAGATCATACATTATATCGTTTGTAAAAATTTTTCCTTAAAGCCACTTTTTGTGAACTTTTACCTCTAAAAGCTCATTTTAGCATTCAGGGAACTTTATTAGACAGAGCATATATTCTGAGTAATCATAGAACAACATATCCAAAATATTTATTACATTGCTTATTAATTTCTGACTTTTTGTTTCCTCTCTTTGTAGAAGGAGAATATTTATTGTAATTTCTGTTCGTTTTGGGTTTCATTTATTTATCGATGCTGATTTGTGGTAGTTTCACGCTTGGTAGATTATTTGATTTTGTTTTTGCTCATTTTTTGTTTAATGGAGTTCTTTACTTTTCTTTGAAAAATTTATTTTGTGGAAAAAGGTTTTTTAATTAATTTTTGTTCGTTTTATATTGACATAGTGTTTTCAGGGAAAAAGAAAATAGTAAATTAAATTTTTTCTTTTTTTTAAGACTCTATAGTTTGGCCTGCTATTTGTATGCTGGAGAAAAAATTTCAGCAATTTTTAACAATATACACCCTTTTAAAAATCTGGACACAAATAGTAGTGTTTAATTTAGTTTCACACCTCCTCTAGTTGACCTGAAATAGAAAACTTGATACCGTTCACAAAAAATCTGTTTACTTTCTTTGATAGCTTGGACACACTTACGCTGTTTTGATTTGGTTGAATTTTAATTGCAGAAGTAGCCGCGAAAGTTTGAACATAATACCCTCAGTCGTTCTTGGGATACTGCTGAGATGATTTATTGGGAATTAGCATTAACACAGTGCATTTTGATTTAACCTTAAGGCAACATTTCGTTTTAAAACATAATGGGTAAATGGGAGGTTGGACGTGGGAGAGAGACTTATTGCCCTCCAATCACTTTCGAATATTAAAAAGGGCATTAGTCCTTTCCATTTTCAATCGAATTAGCCCTTTTCGAAGTTCCTACGGCAACTCCTCCGATACGAAGAGCCCTGGTCTTCATATTGACATAAAAATGTCAAGCCTTCCAATAACTTTCGAAAACTAAAAATTGCAAAATTTTAATCGATTTCTAAGCCCTTTCAATTATCAATTAAATGAGCCCGTTTTAAGGTTCTACGACAACGCTTTCTGTAAAAACCTTATATGCCCCCAGGGCATAACTTACAACCCTTACCCTTAGGGATGTGAGGGGGTTGTTATCCTCAAAGACCTAATTTCAAGAACTTTCAACTACTCAAAATTTTGATTGGATGTGTTTGGGGAAATGGTGGTGTGAGAGGGTGGTTAGTTTCCCTTCAATCACTTTCGACTATTAAAAAGGGCACTAGCCCTTTCAATTTCCAATCAAATGAGCCCTTTTGAAGTTTCTACGACAAAACTTTCTATAAAAGCCTTATGTGTCCCCAGGGCATAACTTACAACCTTTGCCCTAAGGGTTGTGGGGGGGGGGAGGACTGTCATCCTCAAAGACCTAATTTTCAGAAATTTCAACTAAGTTGAACAAAATGAATATCTCAAAATTTTGATTGGATGTGTTTGGAAAAATGTGGGGCGTGAGAGAGGGGCTAGTTGCTCTTCAATCACTTTCGACTATTATAAAGGGCTTTACCCGTTTCAATTTCAATTCGAATGAGCAATTTTTGAAGTTTCAACGACAACTCATTCTATAAAACCTCATATGCTCCCAGGGCATAACTTACACCCTTCCTTTGAGGGCTCTGCGGGGGAGGGGTTGTCATCCTCAAGGACCTAATTTCCAGAAATTACAACTACGTTGAACAAAATGGCTATCTCAAAATTTTGATTGGATGTGCTTGGAAAAATGGTGGACGTGAGAGGGGGGTTAGTTGCCCTCTCTTACTTTCGACTATTAAAAATGGCACTATCCCTTTGAATTTCGAATCCCTTTGAATTGAATATGCCCCCAGGGTATTACAAACAACCCTTGCCCTGAGGGATGTGGGGGTTGTCATCCTCAAAGACCTAAATCCCAGAATTTTCAACTACGTTGAACAAAATGGCTATCTCAAAATTTTGATTGGATGTGTTTGGAGAAAAGGTGGGCGTGAGAGGGGGGTTAGTTGCCCTCCAATCACTTTCGACTATTAATAAGGGCACTAGCCCTTTCAATATCAACATCGGATGAGCCTTTTTTGAGGTTTCTACGACAATGCTCTCTGTAAAATCCTTATATGTCCCCAGGGCATAACTTGCAACCCTTGCCCTGAGGGCTGTGGGGGAGTTTCCTCCTCAAAAACATAATTTCTATCAGGAAATCAACTACGCTGAACAAAATGGCTATCTCAAAATTCTGATTAGATGTTTTTCAGGAAAGGGTGGGCGTGGAAGGGATGTTAGTTGCCTTTCAATCATTTTCTACTATTAAAAAGGGCACAAGCCACTCCGATTTCCAATTGAGCCCTTTTTGAAGTTTTTACGACAACTTCTTTGATACAAAGTGCCCTGGTCTAAAAAAAATTATAATAATTACAGTGTGCCAACATCGTTCTTATATTCCCCCAAGGCATAACTTAAAACCCTTGCCCTGAGGGCTGTGGGGGAGTGTCCTCTTCAAAAACATAATTTCCATCTGGAAATCAACCACGCTGAACAAAATGGCTTTCTCAAGATTTTGATTGGATGTCTGTGGGGAAATGGTAGGCGTGGAAAGGGTGTTAGTTGCCTTCCAATCTTCGACTATTAAAAAGAGCACTAGCCGTTCCAATTTCCAATCGAATGAACTTTTTTCCAAGTTTCTACGACAACTCCTTCGATGCGAAGTGCCCTGGTATGGAAAAAAGTATAATAATAATACTTTGTGGCAACATCGTCCTCTACTTAGGTAGCGCTTGGACTTCATCACCTCTACAAAACAAGTAAACGCTTAGCATTTATGTATTCTGTTCCTACAAGTAATTACGCAATGTTTTCCGAGCTTGCAAGGAATTCAATTCGAGAAAAAGGGAGGAATTCGAAAAGAAGTAAAGTAAACGAAGTAATGACCGAAGTAAAATTGGAAAAGATCATAAGTTTTAACTATTTCATTTTATCTACTTATGTTATTCTTTGCTTTTGTGTATTCTTATTAAATGAATTTTCTTCTATTTTTATATAATTCTTCTTTTTTTTGCAAAATAGAGAGAACCAGTACTATGACAGTCATATTGTCAGCAAATATTGTGAAAAACGTGATCTACACTTGGCCTTTGTTGCATATGAGCTTGTGGAATGCGACATGGAGCTGATCAATGTCTGTAATGAAAATTCCTTGTTCAAGTCAGAAACGAGATACTTGGTAAAGTGCCGCAACCCTGAACTAGGGCCTAGAGTTCTTCTGGAAAACAACCCATATGGAAGACAGCTTATTGATTAAGTGCTATATTAATTTCTCATATAATTACTAATGAACAAGGCAAATATATTATTGGGAACAGATTCTTTTAGCTTTCTGCGGTACTCGGACCGTAGTCCTTCTTATTGGTTTATGTTAATAGCTATCGTAGTACTAAAAAATAACCGCTAATTTATGCTACTTTTACCAATACGAAGGACATTGAGAATAAAAAAGGTCAATTGTTAAATACGCTTGCAAAATATGACAAGACGGAATTTACGAATCCGTTCGTACAGCACTTAACGGGCTGCAGTTTATTGTAATTCCTAGTAATTCTGTTGATTTGTACCACTGTATATAAATAATATGCGGTGAGATCACGGCTAAGGGATGTTCAGCTACTACAAGCTTGGCGCGTATAAAAGCTCCGCCCAAATATTCGTACGATCTGTCATCAGTGGTCCAGTGTATATTACCCTGGATTACGGATTTTGGCATAAACTTTCTCAAAATGCATTTGAAACCAAATCGAGACTTCGAAACCTACTTGTAATTTCTTAAAACATCCAACAATAACATTGCACTACTAATTACCGATTTTTATATTTGTATTGGAATAAATTAATTTAAAATTCGATTTTTAAAAATTTAGTTTTACAAAGGTAAAACCAAGTTTTGCGTTCAAGAGAAATCTGAATTGTCTACCCGTGAAAAAGAGTTCAATTTTCTGATTAGCCTAACTGAATATTAAGGTAAGCCTAGCAAAAAAAATCAACGGTAAAATTCTGCTTTAACTACTTCTGACTATCTTGAAAAGGGGTTAGGGGTTAGGTTAGGAAAATGAATATTTAAGAGAAGGGTATTAATACCAGAAAGGTATTTTGAAGTACCTACCTCCACTACTTCTCCCTCTAGAAGGTCCTGACCCTCTAGAGAGAGTGCAGTACAATTTTGTTTAAAAAAAAGTCCACTGTAGTACAATTTTATTGTATTTAAGGCTGTAGCCTGCATTTTTGTTCGGGAGGGGGGGGGGGTACAAAAAAAATTGAAAAAGGCATAAAACATTTAGTTTATATACATTCTATTATGGTTTTTACAAGTCGGACACAAATTCCGGAAGGGGTTCAAATGAAAGATTTCTTTCTAATTTATAATAGAATCTTCCAATGCTCTTATCTAAAAGAATTTCTATTCATTTTTTAACTGCTTATTTAGCGTTTTTGGTATCTTTAATGTTGGATGACTTCAATAAATAACTTTTTAAATGTCAAAATAAAACTTCTAGGGTCCTGACCTGACCTTTAAAAATATGTGAGTTATAGAAGTGAAATCTTGCAAAATAGATCTTCTGCTTAAATTAAGTACAACAAGATAGTTTTCAGCTTCACAACTTTGCTCAATCCCAATTTATAAGGTTTTAAAGATATACAAATACATTTCCTAAATTTTGGAAATAAAACATTGATATGGCTTAAATTCTGTTCAATTAGCCGAAGTTGCATTTTCAGAGCTAAAGCCAGAGAAAAAGAAACTGATAACTGAAAATTAAGGTAAAATGTTGTCTCATCAAAATTTCAATGGTTATAGACCTGTTGTGTAGGCAAATTTCAGGACCCTCTAGAGGGAGAAGTAGTGGAGGTGAGTACTTCAAAATACCTTCCCAGGACATACTTTAGCCTGTAGACCCACCCCCGAAAGTTTAATTTTCCTAACCTAACCCCTTTACAAGATGGCCAAAAGCAGCTAAAGTAGAATTTTACCACGAGAAGAAACGAAAAAAGCACAAAAAGGACAATAGAAAAAAACAGAGAGAAAGAGAGAGAAACATAGGGAATAAGGAAAGTAAAAAGAAAGGATAGGAGATATTTAGCTCAGAAATGGCTCACAAATTTGATCCTACCTATTGTCTAATAGAAATTGTCACGTCTATAGAAATTTGAATTAAGCCCTAGAACCCTAAAAGCAATAGATTTCAATGCAATTATATACTATAAACAATCCTAAATAATAACTTGAATGTGGTTGAGATCTGAAATCTATAATATTATGTTACAAACTAGATAGACTCCCAGAGAGCAGTCCCCATGAGATAAGTCACTTTGTTTTTGAATGCTCATAAGAGAGTATGCGTTTTGTCTCTTAAAGACAAGATTAAACAGTCTCATTCATGGGCGTAGGGAGGGTGGGAGGCAGGGGGGCAGATGCCCCCCCCCCTAGACCCTCAAATTTACATTAGATATGGCTGAAAAAGCATATGGTTGGAAAAGCAGTTAATAAAAGACCCTCCATCACACTATCGACTGCCCCCCTCCTAGACAATATGCTGCCTACGCCCCTCGGCTCAGTAAAGAACGTGCATGCAGTCAACAGGTTTCACTAAAAGGTGATAAATTTTATAACTATTTTTTTTAACTATACCCAATTTTGTCCCACAGGTCGAGGACTAAGTCGGGACTACAAAGAAAAATCTTTTTGTTTTGGAAGAGGAAGGGAAACCTAGAGTAGAGTTTTGGGTAAGGGAAGAAAAACTTTTTTTTTTGTCTAGTCCTCAAAAATAGTAGACACTATAGTTTTTTCTTTTTTTTATACTTGTCGTCAGACTGCTTTTCCACAAATAAAGTATAAGGGCACTTACATGTTATCCCAACCGCACTCAAGAAGTAAATTTAGGTTAACCATAATGAAATATACCTAAATACGATTAAAATATAATATTCAGTGACAAAATTATGTTATTTGGTATTTACAATATGTAGAAATTACGGTGTTTATAACAAAATTATTTAGTAACAAAATTATACTTAACCACCTCTATATCTTAAATGCTATATTAAAATATACCTGCATAATAGTTTATTTCACTTAGGCTAAGCTGATTATCTGAGAGTGCACAGAAAAACCGGTTTTAGACAGATCAAACTTCTTGAGTGTGTCAAGACACCTGAGTACCAGTTTAAGTATAAAGTAAAAGTGTAAAGTCAAAAGCCTAAAGAAAATGCCAAAAAGATCTTGCCATCCGACAGGCTAATCGGCTAGCAATGAATATCTAATCAATCCGGCATGGACATCTCACCACCCTCATGCTATCCAGAGAGAAAATGAGACATCACAAAAGCGTATAAATTTTGAAAATACTTTTCTGGATGTCTTTAAGCAGGCTAGTCATCTTGTTAAAGTGCTGTTTGTTTTGTTTTTATTTTTTCTTGTCTTTTATCATGTTTTCTTGTTTTTTTTATCTTGTCTTGTTTTCTTTTATCTGTTTTTATCTTGTCTTTTTCTTCTCTTCTCCTACTCTATTAGTTATGTGGTTACGTTCATCGTAATGAAAAGCCTTTCCATTTACCTTGATCATACAACAGGAGATCTATGCACCGGAGATCGGTGCTTCGACCTTCCACATGAATAAATAGTAGTGTTACTGGGTTTGATCTTTACCCCTGAAATTCTTTTCCGACTTGTAAAAGACTGACAAAAATACATAAAAAAATTTGATGCAACATGTAAAGTATTTTATTCCCCCCCCCCCTGAACAAAAATTCTAAATACGACCTTGTTTGTTACCTACTAAGATGCTTTCAGACACAGTAGACAGAATATACCAGTAAGCTTATCGCAGATCATTTCTGTTCTTCGTTCTCGTTGCGAACAAAAAGCTCCTCCCACTTATTTCTGCATTAGCGGGAATATTGGTTAGTCTGTTTCCGATTGTTTCAATGCACTTTGATGGAAATAGACGGAAACAGACTAACCAGTATTCCCGCTAATCTGATTTCGCCTATGTTTATATCTGCAAAAACGTTCTCCGGAGCACTCGCACCCCGGTCCGGGTTTTTATAATGGGTGAGATAGAGAATGATCATACTGGATTATATATGAACTTTGCTTTCAGAGTATTACAAAGTTTAACATAAATAGTAAGGATATCTAGGGGGGATAGCCACCTTTTACCCAAGATTTTATCCGTTCATTTAGGTTTTAATATTTTTTTGTTCCAAAAAATGAATTTTTCATTTAATAGGAGTTGATGGCAATCATTCAGTTCTTCTAGATAGAAGACTACCTGAAGTAATTTTTTCCTCCATGGAACATAACTAAATATAAAAAGACGTTTATAAACGTTTTTTCAACTGAAAGTAAGGAGCAACGCTAAAACTTAAAACAAAGGAACAGGATTTATTCCATATATGAAAGGAGCTGCCCCCTCCTCAATACCCCTGTCTTCACACTAAGGTTTCGCAGTAGTTAAAAAAAAATATTTTGATTCTAATTAAACGACCCTTGTATTCAGGAGCCATTCTTTAAAAAAAATTGACAGGAGGTCGAACTTTAGCGTAAGGAGTGGGTTATTGAGGAGGAGAAAGGCCCTTTCATATACGGAATAATTTATCTTTGCTTTAAGTTTTAACGTTACTCCTTACTTTCGGTTGAAAAAAAACGTCTTTTTGGTTTAATTTTTGATCGTTTTTAAAATAAAGTTGAGAAATCCCTCTACCCTTTAATGGACTCTCACCCCTCTTTTGTCACCTTTTGTCAGTCTTTTACAAGTCGGAAAAGAATTTCAGGGGTAAAGATAAAACCCAGTAACACCACTATTTATTCATGTGGAAGGTCGAAGCACCGATCTCCGGTGCATAGATCTCCTGTTGCATGATCAAGGTAAATGGAAAGGCTTTTCATTACGATGAACGAAACCACATAACTAATAGAGTAAAAGAAGAGAAGAAAAAGACAAGATAAAAACAGATAAAAGAAAACAAGACAAGATAAAAAAAAAACAAGAAAACATGATAAAAGACAAGACTTGTCGTTTTTAAAATATCGTTTTTAAAATAAAGTCGAGAAATCCCTCTACCCTTTAATGGACTCTCACCCCTCTTCACACACACAAAAATTCCTCCATGGAAATTTTTCCTAGCGTAAAATCCACCCCTCAGGATATACCATCGGAGAATTCTGCAAATTTCCCCCAGAGAATTTTTTGCGGACATTTCTGCCCGAAAAATTCTCCTCGTCATTCTTTAATTTGAAAAAAGAATTACTTTCTATTATTGATCATTTTTTAAGTCATGCCAAAAAAAATCTATATGGAAAATGTTTCCAGAAATCCTCCACCCCTCCTCCTCAAATGGGTGGTTTCTTCTGCACATAATTTCTCCTGATGATAATGCTCCAATGGATAAATTTCTCTCGTGGTATCCTCTCCCCATCACAGAAACATCCCCAATAAGATTTTAACCTCTCTAAAAATTTTCCCAGAAATTCCCCCAGAACATATCCACATGTAAAAATAAATCGCCAAAGAGAACTTAAAACAAATAAAATGAATTTCGTAAAGGAATTCTTACAAATTCTCCCATGTAAAATACTATCTGGAAATTCCAACTCCAAAACCTCCCTCTCAATGATAAATTTTTCTTGTAGGATATTCCCCTCTACAGAGCCTCTTCTCCCAAGAAAAAAAACAACAACAAAAAACAAGTCTGTACACTTTCCAATAAGAAATACTATGGTATGTGTTAACAATTGGCAAATTTCATAGCTTGCAGCCCTTTCTCCGGGAGCTTTGGGGGTCATATCATCCCCAAAGGCATAGTCATTGGACATTTCAACTGAGCTAAAAAAAAAATGGGTATCTCAGAATTTCCACCAGACGATTTTCAGGAAGAAAAGGGCTTTGGAAGCTAGTTCTCCTCCAATATTTTTGGTCACTTAAAAAGGACACTAGAACTTTTTATTTTCATTCAAATGAGCCCTCTCTCAATCTCTTTGGACTATAATGGTTCGACATGATCACCCCTGGGATTAAAAAAAAAAAAAAAAAAAAAAAAAAAAAAAAAAAAAAAAAAAGCATCTGTAATCTTTCTTCTGCAAAAAAAGAATAACAAAATTCCGCATTTTTGGGACCTCGACACCTCTATAGTAGGGTTTCCTAATACGGCAAATCTTATGGTACGATTTTCAATAGCTTTCCTTAACTTTTAGGGCATGTTTCCTCTTTCTTTGAAAATCAGGCAATGTTATGTAGTTCGTAGCTTTCGAAGGATAATATTAAACTTAATGAATCTTATATATTTTCAATCATCATAAAATTCAATTTTTCTATGTATGTACGTATTGTTATTAAATTCTGTTGTTGTTGTTTTTTTTAGTTTCAGCCACTATTGGGCCAAGTCACAACTTACTTACAGTTCGTTACCACGAACTGTTTGATAAAGCTATAATATTTAGCTATTCTGTGTAGTTTTACATCTAGTATAATTTGGTATTCAACATTACTTTTAAAATTTAAAAATACAATCGTTGTTTTGCATTTTCCGCGGGAAAGATTTATCAGAGGGTGGAATTTCCATACTAAAGATGAATTTGATTTTCGTATCCTTTTCCCCGTCTTTGGATATCCAATCAAATAAATTATTTCGGTAATTTGTATGAATATAGGGCAAAGAAACATTTTTCAGTGTGGGCTAAACATTATTGTGGAAAACAAGACGTTTGAAAGATACTGATGTTTGTGTTTATCGACTCGATGCATTATCGCGTTTTCCGATTTATAGGCCCAATTCCACAATGAAGGGGAATTTCTACACGCGGGGGGGGGGGGTCCTGAAGGAGAATGCCTTGCAGGGGAATTTTCTGGAGAAATATTCGAGTACTTTTAAATTTAAAAATGCGATCGTTATGCAAGGGTACAATTAATTCATTGCATCATCTTGTTCTTCAATTTATGCACTCGGTTTCCCAATAAAGAAAATTTTTCGGGGGGAATACCCAGGGGAAATTTTCAGGGACGGGGGGGGGAGTGGGTTGGAGAATGCTCAGTGAGGGGAATTTTCATGGAAGAATATTTTACTTTTAAATTTGAAAATGTGGTCATTATTAATATGTAGGGAAAAGAATGGGGGAAAATTCTATCGAACACCGTTTTCAAGGGGTAATCTTTCACAAGGTGTATTCTCCTCGGGGGACCTTCACTCGAGGAAGTTTTCCTTGAGTTCCCTTTCTTTTCAACATCACAGAAACGCGCAACGGAAAAGCTAATATGCTTATGTACTCGGAAGAGATACAGTCTTTGCGAAAAGTTCCAAAACCTTTCTTGACTCATAAACTTAGATTGGATAGCAATTCCTAGGAAGCCATTCTGCATTAACTTTAGCTTCTTTACGATAGCTTACTAGCCACAAGTAAAAACAAAGTTCTAACAGTTGGAACCAGTGAGCAGGGCATCATCTTTGGGGGACGACGAAAGCCCCCCCCCCCACCTTTTTTTACCCGAGCAGTAACAACGTTCTAGTCGGTAAAATAATGGAGCGAAGCGCCACTATTTCACTGGCTCAACTTATTATTCACGGTAAACGGGCTGATGGAAATAAATGATATAAAATCAATGAAAAAAAGATCAGTCTCTGTCGGTACAAAAAAAAAACAATTTTAATATCAATATCACCTAAATTAGTCAGCAAGAATCACCAGTCAGTCTGTAAAATTTTGCCCCACCCCAAATATTTTGACTAGTGACGCTACTGCCACTGACAGGAAAGGATATGAAGTTATTTAAATAAAATTACAAAAAAACTTCTTATCTTCTTAAAACAACCCTTTCATTCCTTGCCTGTTTGTTTGGAATTAATACTATCAGCATAATTGCGACTAAAGGTGGCTTAAAAAAAACTTCAGACCCAAGATTTAAAGGCTTCAGACCCAAGAAGTAAGGCTACCTTTCCATGCACTAGTGACGCCACTGCCACTGACAGGAAAGGATATGAAATTATTTAAATAAAATTAGAAAAAAAAATTCTTATCTTCTTAAAACAGCCCTCTCATTCCTATCTTGATCGAGAATTCTCCAAGATCTAAAAAGAACATGCAAACCTTGTTAAAAGTGTAGGAAAACATTGTGAAACTAAGATTATTCAGCTTGGTACGACTTTGTATGTGGCTGGATCATTAATTAACAACTTTTTGTATGTGAGAAATCGAAAACAACTAACAGTTTAAGGTTTGTTTGGAATTAATACTATCGGCATAATTGCGACTAAAGGTGGCTAAAAAAAAACTTCAGACCCAAGATTTAAAGGCCTCAGGCCCATGAAGTAAAGCTAACTTTTCATGCAATAACGAGAATAAATTAGACCAAGAAACAAAATTTACCTGTTTGGATGTTCACTTCACGAAAATTCGAATCAAACTAGACAAGATTGTGTACCACAAAAAGAATAATTCGTCATTCAAACGAATCTCAGAATTTAATTCAGCTGACCTTAATTGCGAAATCAAAGTGGGATTTGAATTGTAATGGACAGTATCTCCATTGATATTTAAAATAATAATTTTATCTTACTTTAAATAATATAAATAACGAATTTAAAACTTAGCACAAAATACCTTCGAACTTGAAACTAAAAAAAAAAAAAATATCAGAGACAATATAAAAATAAGATGATCTGATGTGTTGCTTTTTCTTCAAAAAATAAAGTTTTTCAGAGATGAAAACTTTGCGCGACTTATGTTCTTCTACGCGGCTAAAGCATCATAACCTCTACAAAAGGGATTTCTGATGTTTAAATACTTATATGTCTAAATACATAGAACATTTAATATAAATTGGAAAAGAAAAACATTACAATTTACAATCTCTGAAAACAAAGCTCCCGGTAGAATTAAATAAAAAAAACAAGTATTTTTTAACTGAAAATAAGGAGCGACATTAAAACTTAAAACGAAAAGAAATTATTCCGTATATGAAAGGGGCTGTAAAGAGCGAGGCGACCTCAACGCCTCGCTCTTTACGCTAAAGTTCGACTCTGTCCCACAACTCTATTTTTAAAACAATAAAAAACTTTAGCGTAAATAGCGAGGCATTGAGGAGGGGATTGGGCGTCGCCGGCCAATTATAACTTTAAAAGCAATACAAGTCATTTTTGTGTGTGACTTATTGAGCAATTCATGTCAATTGGTGTGGCCTTCTAAATATTAATGCCCTTTTTCAATGAATCCAATTTATAACCTTTAATTTCAATTAACTTTCACACATTCTCTAAAAATCCCTCAGTCTAAAAAATCTACGTTATTTATGTAATCTTGAAGCTGAGTACTTCGGTCAGCCATTTCTTTCCAGGGTTACCACCCGGTGATAAAACTTTTACTAGATTCTTGAAAAAGAATCACTAAACCGGCAGATAAATCACTATATCATTAACCAGAAATCACTAGAATTATAATACTGTTTATCATTGTTATTAACAATTGTTTTGTTTATTTACCATGTTCTATACAGGCGCACCTATAGGAAGGGGGTAAAATTACCCCCTTGATGTGGAAAAATATCTTTAGATTGATGTTTTGTTTTTTCTCAAGCGAAGGTTATCCTTGAAAATTTAAGAAATGCCTTTTTGCATCTTTATGCAGAGAATAGAACAAAATCCTTGCTTCCTCCCTGTATTTTCCTGAATTCGTACCCTTGGCTTATACCCCGATCACTGAAAATTGGTTATCGGTTATCTAATCAAAATATTTTATTTTTTTTTTTAATTTTTTTCCCTTGTCGATCCACTGTGGTTCCCCCCCCCCCACCCAAAAAAAATTTAGAAACTATTTTTTTGTTTTTTACTCTGAGCTAATAAATGACAAACAGCTCTGCTGGTCCGATCATCCAAAGATCATGGGACTAAAAACTAACATTGCAACCACAATTTCATAAAAATCAATCATTTTTGGCTACCTGTAATGAACCATAATCTCGAAAGAAAGAGGTGAAGGGGTTCTATATCTCCTTCGGTGTAAAATGAATATAAAGGTTATATGCTATTGTTATTGTTTAATGCGTATTTTGCTAACACTTGCTATTTCCTCCGTCCGTCTACAAAAAAAGATATATAAAATAAAGGCTATTTCAGTCTTTCAGCAGACCTGCTGCTATTTATTTAGATACTTGCCGAAAAATGTTGTTAAAAACAGAAGTAAATCAACTAATTTTTCATTTAATTTTTCAAGTTAAGAGGCGTTGGGGCGTCGCCGTCTCAAGGGACGGCAAGTTGGCCTTCTCAGCTTGCCAAATATGAACTTCCTGAGACTCTAGCCTAGCCTACCATCCCTCCTGCTATTTATTTAGATAATTGCCGAAAAATGTTGTTAAAAACCGAAGCAAATCAACTAATTTTTCATTTAATTTTTCAAGTTATGAGGCGTTGGGGCGTCGCCGTCTCAAGGGACGGCAAGGTGGCCTTCTCAGCTTGCCAAATATGAACTTCCTGAGACTCTAGCAACTAACCTAGATACGGTTCCTACCATCCCTCCTATACCCTTTTCCTGATTCCAGCAATTACCTAGCCCTGCACGGTCTAATATATTATTCACCTGATTTGGCCACGAACCCTTCCTCGTATCTTGAAGCATCATTAAAAATGTTTGTTTAACTAACCTATTATCTTCTATCGAGGACACCCTGTCCCAATATTTAACCATACTAATTAACCTACTCTGTCTCATACACTTTATTCCTGTATCCCCTCTCAGCACTAATACATTAAACTTATTATCAAGGCCTAACATACGCTTAAAAAACCTCAAATGCATTCTTTGTAAATTTACCCCCTTATCAAACCACCAAAGCTCCGCCCCGTAATGCAAAGCTGATCAAACCCTAGCATTAAAAATATACTTTATTAGTCCTACATCCCACATTTCCTTGATACTACTTTTACTTAACATTCCTAGTAGTCTATTTCCCTTACTTTCTACCATCTTAAGATGTTTCTTCCATTTCCCATCTGACGATAGCCTACAACCTAAGAACTGAAATTTGTCAACATGGTCTGGTGTCCTACTTTCATGCGTAAACTGACACTGCTAATCTATATATAGTATTAAATAAAAAAAACAAGTTTTTTTTTAACTGAAAGTAAGGAGCGACATTAAAACTTAAAACGAAAAGAAATTATTCCGTATATGAAAGAGGCTGCCCGTCCTCAACGCCTCGCTCTTTACGCTAAAGTTTTTTGTTGTTTTGAAAAGTAGATTTGTGAGGAAGAGTCAAACTTTACCGCAAAGACTAAGGCGTTGAGGAGGAGACAGGCCCTTTCATATACAGAATAATTTCTGTTCGTTCTAAGTTTTAATGTCGCTCCTTACTTTCAGTTAAAAAAACTTGTTTTTTTTTATTTCTGAACGATTTTGAATTAATACAAGTTTCGATTTTGGCTCACTGTACATGAATAATTAAAACGAAATTTGCATATTAATTTTACTTTGTTTGGTTAAATAGCTTTCTCGAAAGTCATTTAATTTTATTTACGATCGTTTTTATTAGTAATAAATATACGTAACTTACGAATTAACTTACGTAAAAAACTTTTAGATTCCTTATTTTAATAGGTATATCAGGGGGTTCGCCCCCTAGTCAATACCTCGCTCTTTATGCTAAAGTTCGAATTTTGTTCTAATTCTTTAAATTTGCCCCTTAATCACAAAGGCCGTTAATTAGAATAAATAGCTCTTATGAAAGTACTATAAAAAACTTTAGCGTAAAGAGCGAGGCATTGACTAAGGGGAGAACCCAATCATATACGTAATAATTTCTGTTCGTTTTAAGTTTTGATGTTGCTCCTTACTTTCAGCTGAAAAACTTGAATTTTTTTCTTTAATTTCTGATCGTTTTTTAAATAATGCTGGGAAATCCGGCGCCCCCTTCATAGTAATGTCCCTTCCCCCATGGAAAGATCATCCAACGTAAACCCTGATCCCCCCCACTACCAAAAAAATTCCCCTCAAAACGTCTGTATACTTCCCAATAACCTATACTATATGTAAACTATATGTAAATACTATATGTAAACATTGGGCAAAGTTAATAACTTTCAGCCCTTTCCCCGGGGACTGTAGGGGATTAAGTCATCCTCAAAGACATAGTTATTATATCTTTCAACCATGCTGAACAAAATATCTATCTCAAAATTTTGATTGGGTGACTTTAGGAAAAAAATGAGCGTGGGAGGGGGCCTAGTTGCCCTCCATTTTTTTTGTCAATTAAAAATTTCACTAAAACTTTTAATTTTCGTTCTAATGAGTCCTCCCACGATATTCTAGGACCACAGGGTCGATACGATCAACCATGGAAAAAAAAAAAAAAACCAAAAAACACAAAGAAATAAACACGCATCCGTGATCTTTCTTCTGGGAAAAAATACAAAATTCCACGCACACAATTTTTGCAGATAGGAGCTTGAAACTTCTACAGTGGGGTTCTCTGATACTCTGAATCTGATGGTGTGATTTTCATTAAGGTTCTATGACTTTTAGGGGATGTTTCCCCCTTTTTTCAAAAATCAGGCAAATTTTCTCAGGTGCGTAACTTGTGATGGATAGGATTTATTTGAAAGCAGCATTAAAATCTGATTCTTTTGATGTATCTATTGGTATAAAAATCCCTTTTTTTAGAGTTTCAGTTACTATTGAGCTGGGTCGCTCCTTACTTACAGTTCGTTACCACGAACTGTTTGATTTGCCATCTTCATAAGAAATCTCCTGGCGATGCTCGTGACGTCACCCTTGCCTTTTCTCTCCCTGAGCCCGGTAAGTATTTGAAAGAAATATTTATGGTACATATGAAAACATTTTCTCAGAGGTAAGTAAACAATCATATTAAAATGTGACAAAATCTGAAATAGATTATTTAAAAATTCAAGCTGAAAATGAAAAGGAATTGCAATTTTTTCCATTGTTTAATTAGGTAGAAGGTGAACAAATTATCGAGGGCATTTTATGCTCCTTCTAAACACAAAAACAGATTATTTTGTAAATTTTATTTTAAGGTCTTAAAGGGACCCTTAATCTGACGCCTTGCTCTTTATTAGGAAATAGTAACCAGATATTATGAAAAATACCTTAAAAGAATCAAATATATACATACATATATACATATATATATATATACATATATATATATATATATATATATATATATATATATATATATATATATATATATATATATATATATATATATATATATATATATATATATATATATATATATATATATATATATATATATATATATATATATATATATATATATATATATATATATATATATATATATATATATATATATATATATATATATATATATATATATATATATATATATATATATATATATATATATATATATATATATATATATCTATATATCTATATATATATATATATATATATATATATATATATATATATATATATATATATATATATATATATATATATATATATATATATATATATATATATATATATATATATATATATATATATATATATATATATATATATATATATATATATATATATATGACTCCTTTCTTCGGCACATTTTCCGAAAAATTTAATTTCTTCGGCACATTTTCCGAAAAATTTAATTACCTCTAAGATAAAATTGACATCTTTAGTAGACAAGTAGGCAATCTCTGTAGGTTAATCCATACTCATCATATTAGTACATCATACATGGTAAAAAACATAAAAGATAAATAAAATTTTCAAAAATTCTATCCTTTTCATTTTGAATTTTAAAATAAGATGCTCCTTGATTTGGATTTTCTTGTTTTAGTTAGTATAACAGTTCGTGGCAACGAACTGTAAGTAAGAAGCGACCCGGCTCGATAGTAACCGAAACTCTAAAAAAGAAAAGGAATTTTTATACCAATAGATACATCAAAAGAATCAGATTTTTATTCTGATTTAAAATATATAAGTTTCATCAAGTTTAGTCTTACCCATTAAAACTTACGTGCCTGAAAAAATTTGCCTTATTTTAAAAAAAGGGGATAAACACCCCTAAAAGTCATAGAACCTTAATGAAAATCCCACCAACAAATTCAGCGTATCAGATAACCCTACTATAGAGGTTTCAAGCTCCTATCTGTAAAAATATGGAATTTTGTGCTTTTTGCCAGAAGAAAGATCACGGATGCGCGTTTATTTTTTTTTATTTTTTTTAAGGGATGATCGTATCGAACCAGGGGTCCTAGAATATCGCGGGAGGGCTCATTCGAACAAAAATTAAAAGTTCTAGTGCTCTTTTTAAGTGACCAAAAAATGGAGGGCAACTAGGCCCCATTCCACGCTCATTTTTTTTTTTCCAAAGTCACCCAATCAAAATTTTTATATAGCCATTTTGTTCAGCATGGTCGAAAAATATAATAACTATGTCTTTGAGGATGACTTAATCCCCTACAGTCCCCGGGGAAAGGGCTGCAAGTTATGAACTTTGCCCAATGTTTACATATAATAGTATTGGTTATTATGGTAAGTATACAGACGTTTTCAGGGAGGTTTTTTTCTGGTAGTAGGGGGGGATGAGGGGTTACGTGGGAGGATCTTTCCATGGAGGAAGTTTTTATGGGGGAAGGGACATTGCTATGAAGGGGACGCCGGATTTCCCAGCATTATTTAAAAAAAAACGATCACAAATAAAATAAAAAAAAACAAGTTTTCAACTGAAAACTTTTCAACTGAAAACTTTTCAACATAAAAATTTAAAACGAACAGAAACTATTACGTATGTGATTGGGTTCACCCCCTAGTCAATGCCTCGCACTTTACGCTAAAGTCTTTTTTTAGTACTTTCATAACAGATATTTATTCTAATTAACGGCCTTTGTGATTAAAAGGTCATTCTTAAAGAATTGGAAAAAAATTCGAACAATGAATATCACAACCTTCCATGCAATATAGTTTTAGATAGCCTATCGAACCACATTTTTTCCCATATGTGGTCAGTCAAACGAGTGCCTAGAACTATCCTTAGAAAGATCAAACTAACCTAAATTGAATTGTGGTGAGTGTTGTCACTCATACAAGGTTATTATATTCATTTTCAAGTTGTGCTATTAAAGTGTCTAACGTTTTAGCCGATCTCTAAGCTAACTATTAGTATCTTGGATCTACTGCTTCTACAACTAACAACTCAATTGAACGCCAAGTCATCTGATGGCAACACAGCTGTGCACTCTCCGATTCCATCCTAATCTATTAGAAATTCTCTTTTTATCCCTTCCAGAGAATCCTTTTCTTATAATTTGTAACAACCCCATTTAAGGATTTTGAGCCCAGATTAATGGTCAAAAGTACAATCTTTAGCAATGGTCATTTCAACTGTAACAAATGGCACAACCAAATTAACCTGTCATTACAGCCAAATGGTTCAGCCATCTTGACCGGTCTGTCATCAAAGCCCTACAAAAAAGGATCGCGTCATCCTTTTACAGTTTACTGTTTAATATTTTTATGGCTTTATACCATATGGCTTACTATTATTTATATTTTTTATGGCTTATATAAGCCATAACTTTTATGGCTTATTATCTAATATACGGTCAGTCAAAGGAGTATATGAGATTATTCTTAGACTTTTGAAAACACCCACTGGAAAACCAGAAAAAAACCTTTTGCAAAGACTAAAAAAATTCCCAGGGTGCCATTCATCCATAAACAACAGATTAACTAACCCAGACAAACAAATGGTTCAAAAAACATAAAGAGACTATGTGAAAGAGCAAAAGAATTATCAAATTATTGTCCACCTTGAATGTATCATACTGATATGGAGTGTTAAAGGGCATAGAGTGAATAATCCTTAGAAATATTCAGTGTGAGAGTGGTTTGGAGAATTCATTTTTTTAATAATATTTTTTTCAATTTTTTTTTCGTTTTATCATTGGCAATGGGTCCCAGGGGTAGTCCTAAAATTTCTTAAGTTTTATTTTACAAAAGAAACTGGTTGTTCTTTAAATAAACAAATAAATAAATAAATATATATATATATATATATATATATATATATATATATATATATATATATATATATATATATATATATATATATATATATATATATATATATATATATATATATATATATATATATATATATATATATATATATATATATATATATATATATATATATATATAGCCTTGAGCTATAATATATTGAGCTATAGTGCCTTGAGCTATAATATATTCAGTGACCTTGAGGATTATTTCACAGGATTATTTCTGCTACAGATTATAATCTAAGGTAAACTTATTGATATGGACTATTGCTTGGTTTGGATTTTTAATGAGGTAGCAACAACAGTTCAAATGTTAAGGGAAAGAAAAGGAAGGAAAGAAGGGAAAGAAGAGGAAAAAGGAAGGAAAGAAAAAGGATTATTTGGCTAATAAAAATAGTTTAGTAGCCAAATTCTCTTTTTTTTTTTTCGCTGATTAGTGACAGCCTGTGCAGAAGAGAGCGGGAACAAACACAAGAGCCGTATCGGTACCGGCCGGATATTGATCCTTAAACTGCTGGGGAAAGGCGATTTGGGTACCCGCACTTCCCACTGGTTTTGTTACCTGTATCTCGTCAGCATTCTTTCTGTGTAGTTCATTCAGCATTCATTCACCCAAGAAGCGAGTAAATAGCCAGAGGCGATACGTATATTTTTGCGAATACTTTCTGGACCGGTTTTGGATGTGATTAAGGACTTAGATTGTTAATTATTGTGACATCATTGGGTACGATTGGACTTAATTTGAATAGATTATAAGCAGAGAAAAATGGAACAAATCAAGTTTTTATATAGCCCTTTTTTAAATTTCATCCAGTGTTCACTTAACTTCAAAGATATTCCCCATGAATCGGTTGTAAGCACTGCCGTGAGATTTTATGACAAGGAATCTGTCACACAAGCCGCATGATTTATACGAGATCAATTAGATAAAGATGGAACCATTTTGAAAGAGCGTAGAAGCACAATAAATGCATCTGTTTTTGTAGAAGATGCGATTCATGCTATGAAGGAATTGGACGCTAAGGGTGATTTCCCTTTCAAATTCACTATTTATGATCCATCTGAGACTCCTTCCATACCTCACGATGTATTTACCTCATTAACGTGCAAACTAAACGAATATGGTGAAAAAATGAATGCATGGCTGGACCGATGCAATGCCAGTTTTGTCACTAAAACGTGGCCTACTCCCAGCGAATCTCTAAGTATCCCGCTTCACGTAAAAGAAGCACCACCCGAAATCTATAAATCGTGCCAAAAGCAGAAAGAATTTCTTGATTCCAATGGTGCATCCGGAAAAGTACAGAAGGTAGTTACGAGAAGCGATACGCTGGTGTTGTATGTTAGAATCGAGCATGATGCAGAAGCTATAGCTAATAGCATAAAATTGAAGCCCGCAGCTGTAGTTAAAGTCCATAAACCGAAACTCCTGGCTGTGGCTAAATTTGTCCCTGAAGATACGACAAACGAGGAGAGTGGGTCTGCTATGGAAGGTATCCAAGAAGCGATACACTATGGTACTAGTAAGTCAGTCAAGCTAACATTCAGAGACAAAGAAGCTCTTGAAAAAGCACTGAAATATGGAGTTTACGTCGGTTATTGCCATATCAAGGTGGACAAATATGTTCCCGCCCCTCTGAGGTGTTTTAAATGCCAAAAGTTTGACCACTTGCAACGAAATTGCCCTAACAATGCGAAGTGTTCCAGGTGCTCCGGCAATCACGAAAATCCTAAAGACAATCCATGCGTCCATGACACTAAATGTGCTAATTGCTCTGGAAAGCATCCATGTTATAGCTCGCAATGCCCGGTTTATAAAAGACAATTAGAGGCTAGTTCAAACAAACGTAAACAATGAATGCAACTATCTCGCTTTATAGCAGAAATAAATACGGGCACGTTCCACACAAGCTGTCTCTTTTAAGTGATCTAGTAACCAAGCATAGCATAATATGCATTCAGGAACATTTGGTAACAGCCGATCATTCAGCAATCCTTGACCGATTTCCAGGAAAGGACTATTTTTTACAGCCTGCTATCCGCAACAGCTCAGTTAGAAGGCCGAGTGGTGGAATCTTGATCACTGCAGACTCCAATTTGCAATGCACGCTAATTGATTCATGCGATTATTTTTCTGCGATCAGAGTTCCTGGTCCAAATGGCTTTATAGTCATATCAGTGTACCTCCCTACAAATTATCGTGATGTCCTCTCAGAAAGGCGTTACACGAAGGCTTGTGCGAGACTCGGGAGGTTGGCCGAACAATACAAGTCAGAAAAAATTATTATATGTGGGGACTTCAACTGTCAGCTTCTGGATGATGATCGTTTTTTCACCATATGAAGGGGGTGTCTACCAGACGCTATGGCCCCAGTTCCAAACTCCCAGTCCTTCAAGTTTATTCATAAATAATCCTTGGTTACATCAGATATCGATAAATTTTTCGTAAATTTCCTACTTTAGACAGAGATTAAAGCATTGTTGACTTAGACCACAATTGTAGCGATAACCTTGGGATTAGCTTGATGGTACCATTCTCCATCTACAAGCGTTGCCCCGGGCGATCATGGCTTATCAAGAGTGAATGGCAAAGGATAGATCAGTCCTTGTACAAAGATATTCTTGACTCAACTCTTGCTAAAATCAAAGTACCGTTCCACCTGCTTACTCATGGCCAAAATCAAGACAGACTAGCCCTGAACATCTTTTGCTCCGAAATTGTTCATTTGATGAAGCTTGCGGAATCTGCTGCTGTTCCAGTGGCAAAAGTGTACCCCAACACTCGTAAAAAGGGATGGGATAACCCAAATGTCAAGTTTGCCAAGAAGAGATCCAAGTTCTGGTACGAATTGTGGAAGGACTGCGACAAACCCCACTCTGGAGTAGTTTTTCAGTGCTTTCGACATGCAAAAAAAGAATTCAAACGTACTGTCGAGAATAAGCAAGTCCAGCAAGTGGAGAAGCTGTCGTGTGATTGCAGGAGTGACCCAAACATCTTATGGAAGCGATTCCAATCTAACAGGGCCGACGCTAATGTGCAAAGTCCCATTCCCGATGAAAGTTGGGTAAACCATTACAAGGACGTGTTTGCGCCACCACCCAACGAGATGGACTCCATATATAAATCTACGTTAGATAGGCAATTAATCAGCGCAAAACTCCGCCGCACTGATGTCATTGTTTCTAAATGGCATATTGAGATAAATGTGAGAAAATTGAAAAAGAACAAGTCTCCAGGGCTCGATGGGATCACTCCGAGGCACTTACAGCACGGCACAGAACGTTTACATGAGTACTTAGCCTTACTATTCCAAATGAGCATCGAGCAGGGACTCACACCTGCCAACTTTCATGGCTGCCGCACATCCAATATTCTAAAAAAGAATCGAGATCCCTTGCTTTGTAAAAGCTACAGACCAATCTCAGTTTCATCGGTTATCAGCAAAGTATTTGAGAAGGTACTGTTGCCCCATATTATGTCGCACGCTCTAATGGGAGACAAACAACTTGGATTCAGAAATGGGTTGGGCTGTGGACACGCCCATCGGCTACTAAGAAGAATAATGAGGTCTACATCTTTAGTTAAAAAGCCACTCTTTGCCTGCAGTGTCGACATTTCCGCTGCGTTCGATTCTGTCGTTCAATCGCAGGCACTGGGGTGCCTCTTAGATTCAGGAGTTGACCCCCGCATTGTTCTTGTTCTCCATGACTGGTACTCCCACACGCATATTCGTCTAGGTTTGGGATGGGAAATAATCGCCGGTCACCGCAAGCAAAAGCTTTCTGAACCCATTCAGCTCTTCAAAGGAGTTAGGCAAGGATCTACTCTAAGCCCTATCATCTTTAATTCTGCGATTTACTCTGTAACTAGATTAGTTCGTGAGACCTTCTTTTTGGAGGGCTTGGATCTAAGTTTCATTTCTTATGCAGATGACTTGTTGCTCCTAAGCAGCATGCTGAGGGGTCTACAAGAGAATCTTTGTCTCTTAGTGACCCTATACAGAAGAATAGGACTACGAGTCAACATAGAGAAAACCGAATTTATCGTTTTTAGCGGCACCAACTCGACCAATTCCAATCTTGTCCTTGAAGGTATCAGAATCCAGCAGTCCCAGTCCCTAAAATACCTTGGTATCACGTATGGCCAGACGCCTAGGTCAACTAGAGGCTTGTTGACTGAATCAGTCTGTAAATCTATCCGCTCAGCACATGGAAAAGCTGTCAAATGCAAGTGGTCATTTAATCAATTTATTAAGTAAAAACTATTCAACTCTCCTGCCATCTGGTATATATCACACTTGTGGGAAATGTTGCCCCTCACCGAGCGTCAAACAATATGAACCATGCATTACAGATTTTCAAAATTTGTACTGGGGCTTCCGCTGAGATTTTCTAACACTGAGATCTCATCCATATATGGAATCCTTGATCCATCAACCAAGGTGATTGATCTGGAACGGAGAGCCTCAAGACGATCCCTCAGTAAACTCTACGACTCACCGCTGACTCAACTGTTTCAGTGAATGAAATACCTGTATTTAATTTTTAGTGTTGAACATATTTTTCTTCTTTTTTTGTTTCATTTTGTACTCCGCTTTTTTTTCTCCATTTCTCCATTGTAAGCGGGCATAAATAAATATATATATATATATATATATATATATATATATATATATATATATATATATATATATATATATATATATATATATATATATATATATATACATTCAATTACGAAACAACGTTAGGAAAAGACATCCCAAAAGGCTCAAGGAATGTAGATATTCTCATCCAAATTCTATCATCTCATATCTGGGACCGATTCCATATCTATTACAAAATATCACAAAACTCATCTCGATATCACAAAACTCGATTCCATATCACAAAAACTCATGCACTTCTTCTATACTAAGCTATTAAAGGGAAAATAACCTTGCACCAGCATAGTTTGTCATAGTAAAAAAAAGGTAAAGAGTACTATACTGGACTCCCTACCGGCAGTGCTGATGCGATGATGAAATACCGTGCATTCAGTTCTAAACCCGGTTTTTCATTTTTAAGTGAACGGGCTGAAAATTCGACATAAATCATTTCATTATATTTAACAAATAATGGAAAAGAAGCGACAAAACAATTTAAAGAAACTCCAATCAAATCATATTTAAAAAAAAAAAAAACACATTTGTTAAGGCATAGCGTAAAGCGGCCGAAGAGCGGTCATTCGCGTAGAGCGGCCAACCTGAAAATAAAACCAAATGAGAAATAGAATATAATCACTCTCATACAGTAAAGGCACTAAACACAAAAACAGCAAAGTTAGACCCAAAGTTTGAAAGCAGTAAATAATTTAGCTGAAATATAAAAGGTGATGCTCTCAACTACCAATTATCAAATTTGATTAACTATTCTTTATTTACAACTGGAACTTCGACAATTACTCATAAATGCCTACCAACTGTAAAGCCAACAATTGGCGGGCCCAAGTTGGCCTGAAAAAGCCTCTGCCTCCAAGTACCAATTTTCGAATGCTGACCAATGGTCTGTATCGATATTACCGATGCACAGATACTGGTCTCCTGATTCTCTGCCTTCGGCCGGGAGTGCAGTATGTGGTTAGGGGCGAATCACCGAGCAATGTCCGTGCCCCCCCCCGCTAACTTCTCCAGGTTCCCATTTAAAGCTGGGTTAACTCTGGTTGATCTTTACATATTCATACCACTGACTCTCATTCAAATAAATAGCTAACGACACCAGGATTCGAACCCATGTCTCACGGACAAAAGATGCACCGCTCCATGTACCCGCTTGGCTATAATTAGGGATGGGACAAAAAAAAACTTTCCCCGGTTTTGATCCTTATTAATTCTAACTTGGATTCTGGTTCGACTCCTGACTCCAAGAATACAACATCCTTGACAATTAGAGTCTCTCAAAGGAGTTGACTACTAATCACCTGGTGCTACCAAATTTCAGATATAAAAAATAGTAATGAAAAATGTACTGACAAAGGTACTAAAAATAATATAAAAATAATTTATTTTAAAGCTCAGTAAGTAATATAAAACTCGTAGAAGCAATCAAAAACATGCCATGTTAATTACATGACAAGAAGTTAAAAGTTCATTTTCAAAATTTAACGTTGCAACTGAAATTTCTTGAGGCATTACAAAAGATAGGAATGGCGGGTTAAACCAAACAAACTCGCCAGGGAAGGGGGCAGGGGATAAAAAATTTATACTATAAATAGCAACAAATATACTTCGTTTTCTAAAGGGCTGTATTTTCAATTTTGTTTAAGTGCTAAAAATTTAATTTCTATTACAATGATTAAGTGTGTAACATTTTTAATGTTTTTCTATTCATATACTCTGAGAATGATTTAGAGAAAGATAAATAAATAAAAAAAACTAGATTTTTCGCAGAAAATATTCAGCAAAACATTTATCGTACTATAGGTCTATGTAAAAATGGCACCTGAATGAAAATCAGTGAAGTGGAATTTTTTGCTCATAAATTGACCACAACAAAATATAATTAGGTTTTGAATATGAAACTGAAAGATTCAGAAAGGATACTTGACAGATGAACAGTTACTCTTTTACTTGCATAATTTTTACTTTAATAACTGTTTTTACTTATAATTTGAACACAACAAAATATTATTAGGTTTTAAATATGAAAATGAAAGATTCAGAAAGGATACTTGACAGATCAACAGTTACTCTTTTACTTATATAACTTTTACTTCAATAACTTTTTTTCATTTATAATTCAGCCAGAATCAAATACAATTAAGTTTATAAAAATGATATTAGGAAAGATATTATCAGTTATAGAAGCAAATAAATTAGTGTAAACTGAAACTTTTCATTCCAAAACACTAAATAAATGTGAAAACGCGTAAAAAAAAGCGTAATAAATGCGTAATAGCTATAAAACAGTGTACAACTAAAAATAACCCAGGGCAAAACAGTTAGTCCAGTAAACCTACGCAAAAAATCGACGATCTAGGACAAAATTACAATATAAATGATTTTTACACCATTTTGTAGAGAAAAAAATTCTGTACAACATACCAAAAGTCCCCAAGAATCTCTTTGTCAGAACAGGGAGAAAAACGGGAGAGAAGTGCAAAATCCAAGGATAAAATTGAAAATCGACGACCAGTAGTTTTTGATGCTAATAATGGCGTTCCTGATACTCTTGCGTCCGAAAAGGTTGACTTTGCGTTTTTTTATTGCTGTGTAATAAGTCGTTCCCCCATTTCCCCATTTACAGGGGGAAAAGAGAGGGGAAATAAAGATCCCGCACATCAGTCTGCAAGACTTATTTTCTGGGGTTTCCCAGTGCGAGAAGAATGAATATGTTACATTGATTACTCTGTCATTAGCATTTCATCCCCCCCTATTTTCCAGTTACAAGGGAAACAGAGAGGGAAATCAAGATATTTTCTAAAAGGAAAATATAGTCAGACGGCTCTACAGAATTTGAAGCGGAGACAAAGGTCTATCAACTCAGTTTTACAACCCTCTAACACCGTTTTGACGAGACTTTAATATCCTACTCCCTGGTGCTTCTCTTTTCCACTTTTCTCAAGATTCACTAATGGTGCACTTACACATAGTGGAAATCTGAGCGGATTGTGAAAACCGAGCTGATTTTCCCACCGGTTTTGTGCTTGAAATTTTCTCTAGCCGAAAACTAGTGGTCGTTAAGATCGTAAAGTGAATTCAAACTCTAGTGAAAATTTGGAGCTTTCCTTATAGCTCAGGTGGTTTTCAAATGTTTTATTTTGTGAGCTAAAGCAGAAATAGAAGGAAATAATTTGTGTTACTTGGAAAGTGCGACGCGTCACGCTGGTTGGACAGTTCCTGAATTCTATTTTTACGTGTGAACAAGCGGTAAACCTTACGTACAACTTAAGGTACTTTGCTTCCTCGCTTTACGTCCTATTTCTGAGAGCTGCTTCATTGGTCAAAATTCTTAACTGCACCTCCTGGCTTGAGGCTGATCAGAGGTGTTGATCTCACAAATCTTATGGACAGATTCGCTTTGTGGGTTGTTTTCGTGTCCGAAACAGGGCTTAGGTTTGGGGTTTAGCCACAAGTGCGACTACAATGTGGCTCGTGCAAAAAGCTCCTCTTTCTAGCCAAGTGAGTTTTTGTTTGTAGTTTTCATATGACACCCTATTCATGGAGGAAGAACATGAACGTTGCAAGCTCTGCAGCCGCAGCATCCGTACTGGTGGTGAAAGTGTCAGAATCACAAAAAAGGAGCTCTTTGGATCAACGAGGCCAGTGTACAACGGGGTGAACAGATATCAGTTGAAGACGGTGAAATAATACACAACCAGTGCAGAAAAGACTGCTGCCATCCGACGTCCCATAGCTTGTCTCGTGCAAAGAAAGAATGACGATTTCGAGTATACTCCAGCAGGTTGGACAAGTGTCTTTCTTCTTCTACAACAGAAGCCAACAGGAGAAGTCTTGTGTACAAACCCATCCCAACCATCACCTTCGACGACAAGATCGATGGCATTGACCTACTATAGCATGCAAGCTGGATACATGACACGATACGGGACAGATGGAGTCAATTTATGCAAGCAATTCACCATGGGTCTCACAAAGGTGCATCGTCAATTTTTTTTCTGCCTATGATCGACTATAATCCCTCCGATCTTTCTTGTGTATATACGACCTTACATTTTATCTCCGATAAAGCACGCCAGCACGGCAGTTCCAATGATCACTGGTCTCCATTGCCGTATGAGCTTTCTTGGAGCGATCGGGCACTTGATGACGGTAACAGGAATAAAAGAAGTACTCCAATGGCTATATACCGGTAACACTATTAAGCATATCCTTAGCGGCAAGGTTGTTTCACGAGCCTTGAGAGTACACAAGCTTATAGATGCAGAATTGCAGATCACTCTCATTTCCAAATCGTATGGTTTCAACTGCATAGATGACATACATGCGAGACATCAAGATTTTGCAGAAGCTCCGGCAATATATATCGCTCTATTGAATGAGGAAGTAACACTCGAAGACGCATCCAACGCAGACATAGTACGTCGAATACAAATGCGAATGAGGGAGTTCCAAGACACGCTGCAGAACAAAAGGACTGCAAAAATATGGCTTTAGTATTCAGAAATGTTTGGAGTGCTTAAGAAGGACATCCTGGTAGAACGGACCGGAAACTGAGTGCAGTATCTTCAAGCATTCTTTGAGATACTCCCTTACTTTGCAGCTGCAGGCCCCAAACTGTAAAAGAAGTCGGTGAAAATATTTCTTCAGCAAATGGAAGAGCTGAAAGAAAGTAACCAGAAGCTGTATAAAGACATCACGGATGGGATGTTTGTCTTTCGAAGAAGCGATAAATTTTGGGCTGGGCTCTCTCATAACTTTGTAATTGAGCAAGTACTAATGAGGTTGTTGAAAACAAGCGGGGGAATTACGAGAGGAAATGGAATGAGTTAGACGCAAAGGTTGATCTGGACAGTGTCAATGCCAGTACGACCTGAAATTAATGAGCTTATGCAGTCACTCACCGGTGTTGAGTACGTGTCATCTGGCCAGCACTTTTCCGCAAGACCAGCTCGGACAGAAAGAGATAGAAAGGACATAAAGGCTTCAGTAGCTTTTTTGCGCTGTCCTGTCCGCAGGACAACTGCACTCTATTGCGCAATATATCGAATGGCAAGACAGCAGCAAGGGATGTCAACGCGGATGAAGCAAGGGCGATAGAAAAATGAATTCTGAAGTCAATAGACGACGCCGATGCCGATCGCTATATCTTCAAATGTAAGAGCAAAGCAATTACGATGGCCTATCAAGGCAACATTTCCAAAGCTGACGGTGAAGACATACAAAATTGACGCAAGTCTTCTGTTCCAACGTCTTGCAGCAGCGGCAACTACAGCTGGAGGGAATGTGGAAGAATCACTCAGATTCAAACTATCCAGCTATCCTACTGCCCTTTTCGAATCGTCAAGCCTGCCATGACAGCCAGATAAAGTGGAGCTAGCAAAAGCTATTTGAAAATTAGCAAATGCAGAACCTGTGAACGTCCTAACAAAAGAGTCAGAAAAACAGATGATCAATGCCAGATGGCTGTTCCAGCATATTCCATGGAAAACAGGAAACACTTTCGAACAGATTTGCAACAGTTACGTTTCCTTCGTGACACAGGAGTATTCAAATGCTTCTGTCATCTTTGATGGTTAGACTTTAGGTCCGTCTACCAAAGATGTCACCCAAGTTAGACGATCGAAAGGTATCCAGTGTCCGACCGTCATGCAGAGAGAGATGAGGACGTTCTGATTGCATTGAAAGGTGTTGATGCCGACAAGGAAGGGGTAACCACTGTAGTCGGAAAAGACACTGATTTATTGATCCTTCTCCTCCATAACCTGCCTCCGGAAGCCAGGGATCTCTATTTCGAAACCAGTACCAAATCAAGAGCGCTGTCAACTAAATACTGGCACATCAACTTTATCAAAAGATCGCTGGGACAGGTTTGTCACTATATTCCCGTTGGCCACGCTCTTCTGTGTTGCGACACGACGTCCCGTTTGTTAGGGGTAGGAAATCAGGCTGTCCTGCCATTCCTAAAAAGCCATGAAGAATTTAGGAATAACTGTGAAGTGTTCCTTAATCCGCGATCTAGGAAAAAAGAAACCCAGCTAGTCAGTGAAAATCTTTTGCTGTGTTTCTACAAGGCTAAGAAAGGGGAAGGTCTCAGCAAAATTAGGTACAGGGTTTTTCTTGAGAAACTGAACAGCCCAAAGAGATCAACTTTTGTAAACTCAGAGAGAGACTTCCATCAACTCCATCGGCTACGAAATTTTATTCTTATTGTCTTCTATCAGTTAATGGAATGGCGTAATACTGTGTCAGAACTCGACCCGTAATACTGGGGTTGGCGATTACGTGACGGACGCCTCACTCCGATCATGACAGACATCGGACCTACTCCACCTCATCTGCTAAATGTGATTCGTTGCAGCTGCACGCGCTCCAATTGTGACAGTTCACGCTGTAGTTGCCGAAAAAATGGATTGCCTTGCACACTTGCTTTTAAAGACTGCCAAGGGATTGCGTGATCCAATAAAGATGTTTTTGTTGATAATTATGAAGAAGACGATGTTTAGTACAAATGCTTGATCTTATCCTTTTAAGTTTAATATAACCCGTAATTATCTTTCGCTCTGATTATTGAAGTTACCTGATTTGTTTCATTTCTTACATTTAGTTTTGTCTTATGTTTCTATTATATAGTCGAAGTAAATCTGCTCACGTAGTCTGAAGGCCCGGTGCATTGTCTCCCCTACGATAAAAACACTGCAGAAAAGCAAGATACAAATCTAATACCGTGTTTTTTTAAATCATCGAGTCAAAAAACGTTGAGGGCAACATTTTGACCAGCCATATCACACAACTCTCGAGGATACTGTTTTCCCCCTCCCCCACTAAAGGGGGAAATCGAACCAAGTCCAGCGATAAAACAAAATATCTTTCTTTTTTCGATATCTCCGCGCAGAAAAAGAGCAGACGTGAAGTTAGAGCGCACAATAAATCTGCCCCTGAGTTTTTACAATTTTCCCCTTCTCCCCAGTTTTTTACCCTGTTCCGCCCAGGGGATTTTTGGGGACTTTTGATATGTCGTATTATTTTTTTTCTCTGCAAGACGGTGTAAAAATCTTTTATATTGCAATTTTGTCCCAGAGTTTCGTAGATTTACTGGACTAAGTGTAAAACCAGCATTCCTCAATGTTTTCACCCTAGCAGAACATTCAAAATAAACACAGTTTTGAACCGATTTTATACCCTGAGCCATTATTATTTATTGCGATATAAACAAAAGAATTTTATTGTAGGACAGATTTGATTATTTAAATATTTGTTTCTTTTAATTCAGAATAAAAATCGTTGGCTACCTGACCCACGTACGTAAATTAAAAACAAGAGCAACAACAAGCGTAAATCAAGTTTTGACAAACGGGACTTCTGAGCGTTTAGAACTAACATACAACTATCCGTGTCTGTGCATGAGGGGCGTGAGGGTTGCACGGACCCCCCTTCTCAGAACGAAAGAAACTATTCGACTTTTTTGGCCATTTCCCCATAAATTTAAAGAAGCGAGTTTCAACTTTTTTTTCCCCTTTTGGAGCTCTGAAAAAACATACAGATCACAGAAACCCCTGCTCCCCTATATATACCCTTCGTACCTGAATATTTCTACATATAACCCAACATATACCTACTTGTACCCCTACATATACCTACAACCCCTACATATACCATCTGTACCTGCAACCTTTTAAACTGAAAGCAAAGCAATTTATTACAAAACTAAAAGCTGATGTGTGATTGGTAAGGAAAGAGCTCTAGGATAAAAATAATGAATAAAATTATTTTAATATTAATTCTAATGTAAATTTAATAGAATATTCTAATATATATATATATATATATATATATATATATATATATATATATATATATATATATATATATATATATATATATATATATATATATATATATATATATATATATATATATATATATATATATATATATATATATATATAAATCTAATATAATTTGCTTTTTATTGTTTTAACGGTTTGGAGAATCCTTTTAATAGCCTATTAAAAGGAGTTTGAACCCGGTCAAAAAGTATCTTAATACTTTTAGATTAACATAAAAGATAAAGACTAGGAATACGGTTTCGGACTTTACAGTCCCTCCTGGCGGTGCTGATCTCCAATTCATAATTCTTCAGCCAGGAAGCAGGACGGAGATGGGGACCAGCCATCTTTTGCTGTGGCACACCCTTCCTGTTTAACATCCCCAGATTTCTCCAGGTACCCATTTGGAGCTGGGTCGACTCTGATTGAGCTTATAGAGTCAAGCCACTGAACCCCGGTCTAAACCCCCTAACCTACGACCCTAACCAACGACACCAGGACTCGGACCCCCGTCCTCTTTGAATCTATTAAAAACAAAATGCGTTTAAGTTTAGTCAATCCGCATGTTTTAAAAAGATTCCGAAAATTTATCGTAAATTATCTACAAAATAAAATTTACAATACATATAGCATACTTCTTCCGAACTAGTCCAACGAGTAATTCAGATCAGCGTCTACTATTTTTTTTTTATACCTACAGATGGCGAAATATAAAATGAAATTTTAAAAAAAAACGTGGGCAAGCTGATGAATTCACTCCTTCAGATCAAAGTAGAAATTTCTGACACTCGGGATGCTTAATTGTCAATAAATTAAAGTTTTGAAAAACTAAGTAAATAACCATAAGTCACTAGGTCCAAACGACGAATGTACGTGCTTTTATTTGTTGTTGTTTTTTCCCACTGCGGTACCTGAACAGAGGGTTCTTACTTCTGCATCACTTTCATAACTTCTGTCATAAAATGAAGTAGAACAGACATTTTGTTACCACAGCAATTCGGACCTTGTCACATCTACTCTAGTAACTAGTGTTGTCCTAGTTTTGCTATTTGGGAGAAACAAAAGTTCACTCTTCATTGACAGATTTTGGCATTAGATTCCGGAAACCCGCCCAATGAACTAGAAGTTTTTGGACGGATCGGTCAATCTGTCAAAGAACGATTGGTCTCCTTAGTTTAGGCTCCGAAATCTGTAAATGAAAACCAGAGGGAAAGTAAAATGTAGTACGAAGGTCTGAACAAACTCTAAAAGTCGTCATAGGTTTTTGACAAATTTCAAGTTTTTTGGAAATTTTTTCACTGATTTTGTGAAATTGGTGGTGCCACCACTGCTAGTATAAGTAGTAGTACACAACAAATCAGTAGTACAACAAAGCAGTAAAAAACTATGGTGATAGGATAATTGGAAACAAATGAGAGAGAACGAGAGAGAAGCAAGGGAAAGAGAGGCAGACTAGTATTAATAGTGTTTATTAATGTACTATTATGTTTATTAGTGTATTGTATTATTGTTTATTAAGTATTAATTAATGAACAAAACAGGTCCTGATTCCCAACTCCTTGTGTCACAACAAAAACCAAACAACCAAACAACAAACAACCTTGTGTCACAACAAACATGTGTCACATACAATTAATATGAGCTTCGTCTTTCCAACAAAATTAGTAGTTAATTGCCATAAAGTAAAATTCTGGCTAAACCAACAAAAACATAAGATGTGGTCAGAAGGTCAATTTTGCGAGCCTCTTTTTTTGCACAAAGTTTAGCTTCGCAGCGTTCTTGTTAATTGTGACGACAATGCATGGATAAAGCAGCGCTTGGAAACATACTCTCATTGCAAGATCCTCTCTTTAGGATAAGTGAACCCTGACGAAAATGATATCGAGACGGAATTGTACGGCAAAAGCCTAAGTTAGCTGTGTTTAAGGTGAATTATTAGCAGTGGCGTAAATTCGCAAACACTTATGTGGGGGGGGGGGAATTTTTTTTAAAATCTAAATTTGTTGTTTTTTCCCTCAATTTTTACATTTGAAATACCAAAAAAAGTATTTTTCATAGAAATACTCCCAAAAAGGGACATTTTTTACAATCTAAGGGAGGGGGGGGGAGCAAAAAAATCAAGGAGAAACATATACCCCCCTCCTCCGGTTAAAGCTGCTGGTTGATTACAGCAATTGAACCCACTGGTTGTTATTAACAATAGTAGCTATTCTAGCCTTGGTTTGAGATTTTTCATACTTCTTCTTCTAAGACAGTGAGGGGGGGGGGGGGAATATTTTTTTAAAATCTAAATTTGTTGTTTTTACCTCAATTTTTACATTTAAAATACCAAAAAAAGGATTTTTCATAGAAATACTCCGAAAAAGAAACATCTTTTACAATCTAAGGGGGAGGGAGCAAAAAAATCAAGGGGACACATATACCCCCTCCTCCAGTTAAAGCTACTGGTTGTTTATAGCAATTGAACCCACTGGTTGTTATTAACAATAGTAATTATTCTAGCCTTGGCTTGGAATTTTTCAACCTTATTTCTTACAAAACATACTGAACGGATAACCAGAATGATTTTATTTTCTTTCATAGACAGCGCGCTAGCGCTGCCTAAGTGAAGAACGATGTGGCCACAATGTGTTTTTTATTCCGACAGGCACTTCGTATCGAAGGAGTTGTCGTAGACACTTCGAAAAGGGCTCATTCGATTGGAAATTGTGGTGGTTAGTGCCATTTTTAATAGTCGAAAGTGATTGGATCGCAACTAAATCCCCCCCCCCCAGCCCCGGACCCATCATTCCCCTAAATACATCCAATAAAAATTTTGAGATAGCCATTTTGTTCAGCGTAGTGGATTTCAAGATAGAAAATATATTTTTGAGGAGGACACTCCCCCATAACCCTCAGGGCAAGGGTTTTAAGTTATGTCCTGCGGGCATATAAGGTTTTTATAGAAGGTGGTGTCATAGAAACTTCAAAAGGGGCTCATTCGATTGGAAATGCCAAGGGCTAGTGCTCTTTTTAATAGTTGAGTGATAGGTTGGCAAATAGCCCCCCCCCCCCCACGCCCATCATTCCCCCAAACACATCCAATCAAAATTTTAGATAGCCATGTTGTTAAACTTTGTTGAAAGTTTTGGAAATTAGGTCTTTAAGGATGACAGCCCCTCCACCCCCATAACCCTCAGGGCAAGGGTTGTTAGCTATGCCCTGGGGGCATTTAAGGGTTTTATTGAAACCATTGTCGTAGAAACTTCAAAAGGGCTCATTCAATTGGAAATTGAAAGGGCTAGTGTATTTTTTAATAGTTGAAAGTGATGGGATAGCGACTAACGCCCCTCTCATGTCCACCATTTTCCCAAACACATCGAATTAAAATTTTGAGATATCTATTTTGTTCAACGTAGTTGAAAGTTCTGGAAATTTTTTCTTTTAGGATGAAAACCCCCTTCAGAGCCCTCAGTTCAAAGGGCTCATTCAATTGGAAATTAAAAGGGCTAGTGTCTTTTTTAACAGTTGAAAGTGATTGGATAGCGACTAACGTCCCTCTCATGCCGACCATTTTCCCAAACTCATCGAATTAAAATTTTGAGATATCCATTTTGTTCAACGTAGTTGAAAGTTCTGGAAATTTTGTCTTTTAGGATGAAAACCCACCCAGAGCCCTCAGTGCAAAGGACTCATTCAATTGGAAATTGAAAGCGCTAGTGCCTTTTTTAATAGTTGAGTGATTGGACAGCGACTAACGCCCGTCTCACGCCCACCATTTTCCAAAACACATCCATACAAAATTTGAGATATCCATATTGTTCAACGTAATTGAACGTTCTGGAAATTAGGTCTTTTAGGATGATAAACCCCTCAGAGCTCTCAGTGCAAGGGTTGTAAGTTACGCCATGGGGGCATATAATGTTTATATAGAAATTTGTTGCATAAATCATAGGCAGTGCGATCGTGCTGCCTAAGTAAAGGGGAGGACATTCCGCACAACCCTCAGGGCAAGGGTTTTAAGTTATGCCATGGGGGCATATAAGAACGATGTTGGCACGATGTATTATTTATTAATTTTTTCCTTTAGAGCAGGGCACTTCGTATCAAAGACTTTGTCGTAGAAACTTCGAAAAGCGCTCATTCAATTGGAAATTGGAATGGCTTGTGCCCTTTTTAATATTCTAAAGTGATTGGAAGGAAACTAGCACCCATTCCGCACCCACCATTTCCCGAAACACATCCAATCAAAATTTGAGATATCCATTTTGTTCAGCGTAGTTGATTCCCAGATAGAAATTATGTTCTTGAGGACAATCCTTAGGGCACAGCCCTTAGGGCAAGGGTTGTAAGTTATGCCCTGGGGGCATATAAGTTTTTTTTTATAGAAGGCGTTGTCGTAGAAACTTTAAAAAAGGCTCATTCGATTGGAAATTCAAAGGGCTAGTGCCCTTTTTAATAGTCGAAAGTGATTAGAGGGCAACTAACCCGCCTCTCACGCCCATTTTTTCCCAAAACACATCTAATCAAAACTTTGAGGGCTCATTCAATTGGAAATTGAAATGGCTAGTGCCTTTTTTAATAGTTGAAAGTGATTGGAGAGCGACTAACGCCCCTCTCACGCAAACCATCTTTCCAAACACATCCAATCAAAATTTTGAGATATTCATTTTGTTCAACGTAGTTGAAAGTTCATGAAATAAGGTCTTTTAGGATGATAACTCCCTCAGAGCCCTCAGTGCAAGGGTTGTAAGTTATGGCCTGGGGGGCATATAAAGTTTATATAGAAAGTTGTTATTTGAAATTGCCCTTTTTAATAGTCGAAAGTGAGTAGAGTAATTAACCCCCTCTTATGCCCACAATTTCCCCAAAAACATTCAATCAAAGTTTAGAGATAGATATTTTGTTCAACGTAGTTGAAAGTTCTGGAAATTATGTATTTAAGGATGAAAAACCCCCTAAAGCCCCCAGGGCCAAGGTTGTAAGTTCTGCCCTGGAGGCATATAAGGTTTTTATAGATAGAGTTGTCGTAAAACTTCAAAAGGGGCTCATTCAATTCGAAATTGAGAGGGCTATTGCCCTTTGTTATAGTCGAAAGTGATTGGAGGGTAACTAACCCCCCCCCCCCCCTCACGCCCACCATTCCTCCAAGCACATCCAATTAAAATTTTCAGATAGCCATTTTGTTCAACGTAGTAGAAAGTTCTCGAAATTAGGTCTTTGAGTATGACACCCCCATCTCCCCAGCACTCAGGGCAAGGGTTGTAAGTTACTAACTGGGGGCATATGAGATTTTTATTGAAAGTGTTGTCGTAGAAACTTCAAAAGGGCTCATTTGATTGGAAATTGAAAGGGCTAGTGCCTTTTTTAATAGTTGAAAGTGATTGGAGAGCAACTAACGCCCCTCTCACGCCCACCATTTCCCCAAACACATCCAATCAAAATTTTGAGATAGCCGTGTTGTTCTGGAAACCTGAAAAGACTATGTCAATAAAAAACGAACAGAAATTAATTAAAAAAACCTTTTCCACAAAATAAGTTTTTCAAAGAAAAGTAAAGAACTCCATTAAACCAAAAATGAGCAAATATAAAATCAAATACTCTACCAAGCGTGAAACTTCCAAAAATCAGCATCGATAAATAAACGAAACCCAAAACGAACAGAAATTGCAATAAATAACCGAGTCAAACACAAAACGAGCAGAAATTAACATAAGTTGGACGCAAAACCCCTATGCCTTCCAAGGCCAGAAAAAAAATATGCACTTTACTGAAAAATTATAAATGGTTTTACTTTCTTAACTTTAATATATCAAATAATACTAACATTCTGATTACTAAATATCAGTATATGTATATTAAACTTACAATGCACATTCATTTGTATTTTTTCAGTAAAGTGCAAATTTTGTTCTGGCCTTGGGAAGGCATAGCGGTTTTGCGCCCAAACTTATGTTAGTTTCTGCTCGTTTTGAGTTTGACTCGGTTATTTGTTGTATTTTCTGTTCGTTTTGGGTTTCATTTATTTATCAATGCTGATTTGTGGTAGTTTCACGCTTGGTAGAGCATTTGATTTTATTTTTGCTCATGTTTGGTTTAATGGAGTTTTTTACTTTTCTTTAAAAAACTTATTTTGTGAAAAAAGGTTTTTTAATTAATAGCTATATAGAAATATAGAAATATATATAGAAATATTTTAATTAATAGGTCTTTCAGCAATAGAAACTCCAAAAGATCATTAAAGCCAGTCAATATGTTCAGCCATTAAAGCCATTAAAGTCATTAAAGCCAGTTCAGCCACATCATACATAGATAAGAGCAATTGCAAAGATTAAATGACACATAGACGCAGAGCCGCATATATTGCAACTTAAATTACCTTCTATCCAAGTCTGCCTGCCCTCTTTCTTCTTCTAAGACAGAGGGCACAGTTGAAGTGACAGCCAGCTTTCCTGCCAAGTCTAGCTGTGCTTCATCTGCAATTCGCTGCATTAAAGTCTCCACTTCATCAGCTGGAGTTGACAGAGTAGTTGTAGCTCCAATAGCATCCTCAACTACCTAAATAAATTATATTTTGAATCACAGATAAGAGTTTCTACAATAAGATGTAGAAGTTTTGAAATAACATACAAGAGTATTCATACCTGCAAACATATCAAAATCTTTAATATGTTTGAGAAGTAGAAGTTTTGAAAAAACATGTGAAATTATTCAGACCTGGAAACATATCACAATCCTATTCATATCTGCAAACATATAAACATTCTTGATTTGTTTGAAAAGAATCAGTTTTGAAATAAAATGTGAAAGTATTCACACTTGCAAACACATCAAAATTCTTGATATGTTTGGGAAATAAAAATTTGAAACGACATTTGAAAGTAATCATACCTGTAAATATATCAAAATTCTTTATATGTTTGGGAAGTAGAAATTTGAAATAACATTTGAAAGTAATTATACTGCAAACATATCAAAATTCTTCCTTAATTGGAAAACCGAAGTAACCTAATTACAGAAAACAGGACTATTGCATAAAAACTCGGACTTTTACATCTAAGAACAAAAAATAGCGCTCTTTATAAAAAATTCTCATTGATTTGCCACCTTTTAGCGAAGTTATTCTATTCTGGAAGAAACTAAAACTTTAGAGATCGTTTACCTATTTATAATTTTTTATAATTTTTTTTCTTATTATAATTATATAATTTCTTATATAATATATTATATATTATATAATATATATATTATATAATATATAATTTCTTAGTATTATAATTTTTCTGTTCTTTCAAATGGTCTCTGAGGGGACTTTATAAGACTCGCCGTTGCTTGGCAACGGAAAATTCAATTTTATTCTATTGGATATGCCAGCGCTTTTCCTAAGGGCAGAGTTACCATATGAGCGAAAGTATCCTATCACGCTAATTTCTTTCTTTAACACTAACGGCCTAAGAAAAATTAAGCTGATTCAGTTTGCGATTGCCTACTGACACTCCGGCTCGGATTCTTTATGATTTTGAACCAACTAGTAGTTGCTGGAAGCGTCCAAGAGGAAGACCGATGGAGTGATAGTTTCGGGAATATCTTGGACCAAGTTGGAATTTCGCTGTCTGATGCAGAGGCCCTTGCTGCAGACCGTTCCACGTGGAGAAGGCTGATGAGGCTCTCAACGCCACCCCCTTTTCACAGTGAGCTTAGTGAACATTTTGTGGCCTTATAGCAATCTTTTTACATTTTGACAACACAATTTTTATTACAAAATTGTGGCTTTTTTATAACCAAAGTCCTTGCGTTGGTCACGCTTCAGATGAAATCAAACCCTGGGCTCCCTATTTCAAAGCAAAGATCAGAGCATTTTTAAAAGTATTTCCAAAAGTTTATTTCTTGGACTATCTTCATAATGGTTCTTCTTCAATTTGGTGGCCATACCTGGAATGCTATAAGGCCATTTTTCGTGGATTGCTGATTACAGGCAACAATCTAATCAATATCCTATTTCAAGAGCGACTCAACACAGAATTTGTTGGGGTAGAGGTAATTTATTTTGTTAATGTTTGAAGTACAATGGCTTTATGTAACCATTATGCCCAAGCCTTTTATTATTTCTAATCTTTAAGGATTTTAGATCTTTTCATTTTTTCTTGTAACGCTGGAGAGGTCTAGTCTTATACAGATGAAAAATTAATATTGATTGCTTCTTTTCTTTTTCCTCCTACTGGCCGTGGACCCGTTTTTTTTAAATTCATTTTTGAGAAACAACTTTTATTCTCAAAAAGGAGAATAATAATTTAAAAATAACAATTCGAAACGTACAAATAACAGTACAGTAGGGATATATCCTTCAATTTGACAGTGAAACAAGCAAAATGTGATATGTGACCAAGGCCGTATCCAGGGAGGGGTTACGGGTTTTGACGCCCCCCCCCCAAGTCATGTTGGTCCGGCTCGTAAAAACGTGACAAAAATGTATATAAAAAAATTCTTGATACTTTTTTAAAATTGTTTTTTTATAACCCCCCCCCCCCCGAAATACGGCCTTGTATGCGATCGAAATTTCCGGAGATTCTTGTTGGTGTTTCATTGTCAAATAAAAAGATTTTTTCCTATTGAAATGTTATGTTTATATCAAGGACAGGCAATGTGGTCTTCTAAAATGTCTAAATCATTCGAAAAACTAATCAACTTAATTATTAATAATAAAAATAACATTTTCATCATCATTGGTCACCTGTTCGTCTTTATATCTGTTAGAAACAATTTAGTTTATTAAGGAGACCAAAATTTTATAAAGAAATACAAAAAAAAGAAAAAAAGGTATACAGGTGGAAATACAAACTTGTCAAGCAAAGAATACTAGATGACAGTATACAAAATAACGCAAGCTCTTCAAATTATCTTACAGAAAAACATAAGAGAAAACTACATTAGTTCTGACTCGTATGGAACACGTAGAGGCTAAGTTTCAAGCCACAGAGGTCAGGCACGCGCGGTAATGAAGGCGGACTACATGGCTCATCCTGAAGAAATCTTACTTTAAAATCAACAGCTTCTATCAAAATTGAAAAAAAACTGAGAGTAACGCAAATCAATTGAACCCCCCTCCCAAAGTTAATATTTCTACAGCCCGTTTTGTTTTCTTTCTTACCTCTTTTACCGACAATATAGTTACATTTGGTTATAGTTACATATAGTTATATAGTACCAACATAGTTACATAGTATAGTACCATAGTTACATAGTATAGTACCATAGTACCATAATATAGTTACCATAGTATACTATGGTACTATATGGTATATATACTATATGGTACTATACATAGTATAGTACCATAGTATAGTTACATAGTACCGATATAGTCACATAGTACCGCCGATATTATACACGAGAGAGTTCTATAATGGGTCGAGCCTCCAAAGTTTCATCGGAACTGTGCGCCCCCAGCCACATTCAGAAACATTTCTTATTTTGTAAAGCTGAAGACAATTCTTGTCAGAGGCCTAAAAGTAAAGTTTGTGCTTGTCCTTCAGCCAAGACCTACAGTGTGGCAGCCGAAATAGAGCTTTATAGTTAAAGACCATCTGCCAAGCTTTAAGCCCTTCGAGCCATGTTTCTGCTTGAGGCGGAGAGCTCCGTTTAAGCAGGCAGTAGCATCAAAAGTCTTAGACTAAATCTAAAAGTGTGTCTGGGATGATTCCCTGGCCACGAGACCAAAGCAATTTTCTTAATATAACAAAAACAAAAAATTTATAGGGTCAAAACAGGAGCATTTTCTCATGGACCTAAAGGATATTGAAAAGGTATTTTTTATTTTTTTAATTTTTTTTTTTGTAGCCATGGCACATGAAGCTTCTGTGCTAAATAAGTTTATCTATCTTTCTAACTAGGGTAAAAGTCCCAAGTCAGCCTTTACTGAAAGCACCAATAATGTCCAATGACTACGCTCCTTTCCTCCCTTAGATCTTTCATGCATCTAACTTTTTTTTTATTTATATAAAATCAACAATTATTTATCCACTGAAAGGCTCTTGTCTACATTTAAACTTTATTTGTGGTATGAAGCAACACTTGGTTCTTTAAGTAATTTTGTTTTCTGTCTAGGAAAACAAATTAAAACTTAGAAATAATATATATACATATATATATATATATATATATATATATATATATATATATATATATATATATATATATATATATATATATATATATATATATATATATATTACTGCTTATTAGAAACTACTTACTGAAGTTTTGACATCTAAATCCTCAAATTGCTTTTCAAATTTGTCCATTGTAGCAGAAATCTTCTCTAGGTCCATACTACCAATAGCTTTGTCTAGAGACCTGACAACTTGACCCATATTTTTTGTAAGCTGAAAAAGAAGATACAGATTTAATACTTTTTTTGCTCTTTGTTCATGTGTTGTTGTTTTCTCTGGGTTAAATTTTTATTCTAGCCTTGTAATCATTAATTTAAAGGTGACCTTCATTTTTGCTTTTATTCTTGGTATTGAAGACCGTCTCAAAAAAAGGGACAAGAGCACAAAAACCACCAATCGATAACTGCATACACTTAGTCAAACTGATTTCTTATAATGTTAGAATTTCTTTGCAGCGACAGAACAAAAATCTATTTTGATCTGCTAAAAATATTTCCTTTACTTGAAAAATAATCAAAAATTTTTCTGTTCTTTCAAATGGTCTCTGAGGGGACTTTATAAGACTCGCCGTTGCTTGGCAACGGAAAATTCAATTTTATTCTATTGGATATGCCAGCGCTTTTCCTAAGGGCAGAGTTACCATATGAGCGAAAGTATCCTATCACGCTAATTTCTTTCTTTAACACTAACGGCCTAAGAAAAATTGTCAGTGTCAGTAGGCAATCGCAAACTGAATCAGCTTAATTTTTCTTAGGCCGTTAGTGTTAAAGAAAGAAATTAGCGTGATAGGATACTTTCGCTCATATGGTAACTCTGCCCTTAGGAAAAGCGCTGGCATATCCAATAGAATAAAATTGAATTTTCCGTTGCCAAGCAACGGCGAGTCTTATAAAGTCCCCTCAGAGACCATTTGAAAGAACAGAAAAATTATAATACTAAGAAATTATATATTATATAATATATATATTATATAATATATAATATATTATATAAGAAATTATATAATTATAATAAGAAAAAAAATTATAAAAAATTATAAATAGGTAAACGATCTCTAAAGTTTTAGTTTCTTCCAGAATAGAATAACTTCGCTAAAAGGTGGCAAATCAATGAGAATTTTTTATAAAGAGCGCTATTTTTTGTTCTTAGATGTAAAAGTCCGAGTTTTTATGCAATAGTCCTGTTTTCTGTAATTAGGTTACTTCGGTTTTCCAATTAAGGAAGAATTTTGATATGTTTGCAGTATAATTACTTTCAAATGTTATTTCAAATTTCTACTTCCCCTATTAATTGCAATTGATTTTAGAAAAGCATTTGACTTCGTTGATCACAAAATCCTTTTAGAAATAATGGCGGAAAAAAATATACCCAGATTTACTATTAAAATCATAAAGAGCTTCTTAACAAATAGAGAGCAAACTGTAAAGTATAAAGACCAAATTTTCCACTTCTCTGCCAGTTTTTTTGTGGAATTCCACAAGGAACTGTGATCGGGCCGCTGGGCTTCCTCCTCATGATAAATGAAATTGCTGCTGAGCTGGAGGACAGATGGAAATACGTTGAAGACTTGTCCTTAACGGAAGTCGTATCTGAGGATTCGAAGAGCAATGCTGCTAGTTTCTTCGAACAAATTACCTCAGAGGCGGCTGAACTAAACATGGTCGTGAATAAAGACAAATGCTCGGTCACGACATTTTATTTTCTTCGGAATACTCAGCCGTCTTTCGAAACTCCTATCGCTTCCAAGCTAATAAGTCATAAAATAACTTTACTTGGTGTGATGATTTCTTCTGACCTCTCATGGCGGGAGAATACAAAGACAATTGTAAAAAAAGCTAACGGCGCAATCCAAATGCTAAAAACACTGAAAAAATTTCGAGTTCCTAAGGACAACTTGAAACTAATATCTTGCACTTTCATCCACCCCTTAGTTGAATATGCTTGTCCGGTTTGGCACTTTGCCGTTACCCAGGATGAAAAATATAAAATAGAACGAGTTCAGAAGAGATCACTGCAAATCATTTATGGCGGTTCCCCTCTACCTCACTTTTACCTCAAAGAATTTAAGCTTGAATCCCTTTCTCCCCACTGAGAAAAATTATGTCAGAGATTCGGCTTCTCCCTCCTCCGACATCCCATCTACCGATGATTCCTTCCCCAACCTTTTGTCCCGGGAAGATCTCGTCCCCCAAGGGAAGTGGATAAGAAGGTTCCGAAACTGACCCCATTCCACTGTAACACCATACGCAACAGTAAAAGCTTTGTGCCAAGCTTTGTGAAATATCACAATGATCTCTAGTGTTTTTATTCTTTAGTCTATTTTATCCAGACGAAGTTTTATCAGATAAATTTCTTCTCAATCTCAAGTGTTTTTATCCTTTAATTTATTTATCCTGACGAAGTTTTATCAGACAACTTTATTTTGCTATTTATGACTAAGAGACATCATATTTGGGCTTTGTCCAGAAGAGCTATGTCTTGTTTTTGAATTCAAAGGAATTTGAATAAGTTGCAACATTCCAGCATGATTATGAGCAAAATTTTTAACTGGTGACCTAGAGCGTTATCTAGAATGTATTGTACATAAAAGGTACAAAGTATTTTACTTGGGCCCAAGGTCTCTCTCTGGGACTGAATTTCCAAATGTTGTAAATCTATAAAACAGGAAATGTGTTCAAAAGACTATATAAACAGGATACTGCTTTCAAACCTTAATAATAATATGAACGAGATAACCATTATTAAATTGTTTCAAGCCTCAAAACCTTAACCAAGTTTTTTTTTCAATTTCCACGCTCCAAAAGCTGCATAAAAGAAAGACAAACAATTGATTAAAGAAACCATACAAACCCCTCTAAGCATTGCAGCTGAATGAACTTTGGACTGAACAGCATCAACCTTTGAGGACATTCTTAGGTAATTTAGCGCTTCATTCTTTTTCCTGATAGCGTTTTCAGCATAAATCCTTGCACCTTCTATATTGCCTTGCTGAAGAGCTTTTTTGCACTTTGACTGCTGGACTGCTTTATCCTTTTCAGACTTTTTTGACATCTTCTCTAACTGCTTAGCACAAAATCTTAGTTGAAATGATGTGTCTGAAATATAAACACGAATAATTTATTCTGTGTAAAAATTTTCCAGACTTTATAAATGAGCAATAATTGTATATTTATGTTTTTTTCTTGAAAACAGCTCCTTATTTTTTTTCTGGAAAATTGGTATCTCAGGATATTCTTGCATAAAAACGATCTAGATAGGTTAAAAGTCTCAGAAAATTCGTTAACAGCCTTAATTTTTGTTTTTGCAAATGACTTCATGTACTATGCTAGTACATCATATAAGCATTTCTTAAGACATCATATAAGCATTTTCTTATATGATGTCACACATAGTATAAACAGGATTGTTGAGTTTCTAACACATCAGTTATTTATACAATATAATGTCTGTTGGAAGGCCTAAAAAACAAAAATTTGCACCATCAACTGCAACAAATTCTTTATGGACAGCTAAAGCAAAGGCCATTATTAAATTGTCTGAAGTAATCAAAATCCAAAAACGTGTCAAAAATGAAAATGAAGAGCAAAGACACACGTGGTTAGAAGACACACAACACAAAGCATGTGGGCGGGTCAGAAATGCAAATGAAGAGCAAATACACATACAGTTAGAAGAACAGCGGCTGAGTGTCAAAAATGAAAATAAAGAGCAAAGATACATGCGGTTAGAAGAGATGTGACACTGGGCATGTGAGCAAATCAAAAATTAAAATGAAAAGCAGACTGACACGGTAAGAAGACTTGCAACACTGAGCATGTGAGTAATTCAATGAAAATCAACCTGGACAGCCGGAATCAAAACGTGTCAAAATTGAAAATGATAGCAATAGTGATTGGGTTTGGGATTTTGACATGGATAAGGTCATCAATGCCTACCATACCTTCGTAAAAAAAAACAAATGCTTGGCAATATGTATTTCACAATCACAAAAGACAAGCCAAGGTAAAACAAACCCAACAAATCGAAACTGATAGCGATGATGATTGGGTTTTGGATTTTGCCATGGATAAGGTCATCAATGCCTACCATACCTTTCAAAATCAAAAACCAGGACTAGATATATTATTGGAAAAAAAAGAAGTTTTTGTCCCACCACCTGAGCAATTAAAAGAAACAAAGATGGTAAAAACTCTAGCTTTTTGAGGAGTCGTGAGGTTAGAGTATCTGCTGGAGGATATAATACAGATTTTCAGATTAAAACTGACATGAGATCACCTCAAGGAGGTTTGTTAAGCCCCATATTGTTCATTATTTATTGCTGTGACTTGGACCTCTCAACTGTCCTTGGCTGCAAAACATATATTTATGCAGAAGATATTGCACTAGTTACAACTGGAAAAACACCCCATCATCTACAGTCAGTGATGCCAAAAGCATTGAATAACGTACAACAATGGTGTAAAGAGAATAATATGATATTATCACCTGAGAAAACAGTTGTTATGCTGTTCTCAAAAAGTAATAATACTCTAATACCACAGGTGAATCTTAAAAATCAGGTCATTAGGGTGGATGATTCTTTTTGTTACCTAGGCCTAATTTTGGACAATAAAATGACTTGGTTGAGACATATTGAGTATTTACTTGGTAATATAAAAAGTAGGTTAAACCTTATAAATGTAATGTTCCTAGGAAAAAGAGGCGCTTCTTATAACTGCCTTAGTAAAATTATAAAGGCTGTTATTGATACTAAGTTTGATTATGGCAGCTTTATATATGGTGATACTAGCAAGAAGAATTTTAAAAAGTTAAATGTAGCTTATCATAGTGCTCTTAGGCGATCCTTAGGCTGCCTTAATAGTACCCCTGTTCCTGCAATGATGATTGAATTGGGGGTGAATACCCTTACATTACGACGTGATAAGTTACTTGTGAAGTATTTTGCTAAGAAGGCTAGTCTAGATGATGATCTTATTAACATAGAACTATTAAGAAATTACAATAGAGATACTAGATTGAAGACCAGGAATATTCCTGCTTTCTTTTGATGTATTAATTTACTTTCTAATGAGTACCCAAATATAACACCAATAAATGAGATTGCCTATCAGGATAGTGTATTAAATCAACCTTTTGAAATAGAGGATAATATATACTTCCCTATATCTGACCGTGGTAATGAGGATAATGTGACTTTAAAACAGGACTGGTTTAGACAGACTGACCATTTAAGAGACCATATACGAATTTTTACTGATGGATCTAAGTCAGATGTGGGTGCTGGTTGTGCAGTAATGATTCCCAGTATTTCAATTTCATATAGTTTCAAGTTACCAAGTAGCCTATCTATTTTTTCAATTGAGATGATAGCATTGTATAAGGCTTTAGATTTTATAAAGTCATATGGACATGCACAGAGATGAATAATTTGTTCTGACTCTGCATCAGCCCTCAAGTACCTGATGAATGAAGATGACCCTTGTTGTGAGATGATTTATAGTATTCATCAAATTGTTAAACCATTAAAATGTATGGGGAATAATATGCTTTTGGTTTGGGTCCCGGCACCTGTTGGAATTGCTGGAAATGAATCTACTAATAATATGGTTAAGTGGGGTATTTTAAATTGGCAGAGTGTAATTGTAAAACCTACACAAAGTGGTTATCTAACATGTATCAATAATCTATTATGTGAGAGGGAAAGAATTGAGCACATAAGAATTTGTATAAACTCAATTTTAAAGCTATATTGTTATAGGCCACTGAGTGATGGACTAGTACATAATATTAGATTTGTTGCTGCTTCTATTTTCAGATTGAGGACAGGCCATGCAGAAACCCGTTCAGTTTTGCACAAGTGGGGCTGAGCTGACTCTCCGTATTGTGATATTTGTAATGAGTATGATGATGTTAGACATATCCTAATGAAATGTAGGAAATATGATGTACAAAGAAATGTATTTAGAAGTTTAATTTTAAAGTATTTCAGTGCATTTACAATGAGAGCAATCCTTGGTCATGCTAAGTCCCCTAAGTGGGCCCATAGAAAGGCAAATATCCTTATTGACTAAGTATATAAAAAATTGTAATTTGCATAACGTTCTATAATATTTGTGTTTTTAATTTTTTTTTTTTTTATAATAGATGTGAAATAGTGTTTTATTATTATTATATTTTTACTAGATATGTTATTTGACCATAGCAGAATGAGATGTACAAAAAGATGTCAGTGTTTTAAATAAGAACACTCTGTACAACGTCCTAGTACAGTCCCATGATAGATAAGTGTTGACGTGGCCTGTGCCAAACATATATTTGTGTGATTCAATGTGACGTGGCTCCATTTAGGACCCAAGATTTAATAGAGGATCGCACGTATACGAGCGGTTGATTCACTCAAACGTCAACTAAACAACAACAACAACAAAGATGGTCATCAAGCCCACCATACCTTTGAAAATCAAAAACCTGGACTAGGTAAATCTTCCAAAAAAAGAAGTTTTTGTCCCACCACGTGAACAATTGAGAGAAACAAAAGTTTGGCAAAATGTCTTTAATACTGACAAAAGACAAGCTGAGGCAAGAGTTAAAGGTACAATAAAGAAAACTTAAAAGATTCACTAGGCCTACTTCTAATTTAAGGTCCATTTGGACATCATAACATCAAGAAAAGGCTCATATTGATTCACAATAGGTGAGATTCAAAAACCTGGAGTATCAAATGAGACAAGACCCAAAAAACGAAAATAGTAAAGATGGTGGGAGCATAGAAGATGTTAAAAGTAGAATAGTAGAAGTTTGGAAGAATAGGAAGATAAGTCTACAAATCAAGATAAGAATATTAGAAGCTACAGTGATGACAGTGGTCAAATATGGCTCTGAAGCATGGCCACTTCAAAAAGCGGATGAAGATTTACTAGATGTATTCCAGAGAAATTGCTTAAGGATTGTTCTGGGTACCTGGATGACTGACCGTATTTCGAATAATAGGCTGTACGAAAAATGTGGTTCAATAAAGCTCTCTAGGGCTATAATGAAAGAAATGTTGAGATGGCTAGGGCACGTTGTGCGGATGAAGGATAACAGATTGCCGAAAATTGTTCTTTTCGACCAACCGTCTAGGGCTAAACGGAAAGCAGTTCGTCCTCGTCTGGGGTGGGAGGACATCATAAAGAAAGATTTAAAGGAAATGGGAGCTTCGTAGGAGGGTGTAAAAAGGAAGACTTTGAATAGATTGGGATGGAGAAGAAGCGTGTGTAGCTGTGTTGGCCTCAGGCGGCTTGCTGCTGCGGTGAGTTGTTAGTAGTAGTAGTAGTAGTTATAAATGATAATTTGTTGGAAGAAAAAGAAGTTTTTGTCCCACCAGCTAACATTTACCAAATCTACAACTTGGACCATCATGTAAGACTAGACCAATAAGATCAGCTAGAGCAAAGGACATTCGCAAATTGTCTGAGGTAATGAAAATCCAAAATGAAGAAGAGAGAAAAATGGGGTCAGAAGATAAGCAACAGCAGAGTCAAAATGTGCTAAAATTGAAAATGATAGTTATGATAATTGGGTTTCGGATTTTGACATGGACAAGACCATTAGTGCTTACCATGCCTTTGTTAAAAAACTAAGTTTTGGCAATATGTATTTCATAATGACAAAAGACAAACCAGGGCTAAAGTTGATATTCAACACTTTATAAAAGCTCCAAGCAATGAAACAGCTATATATAATAACATTAGAGTTTATAAGGACGTTAGCCAAGAACCTGATACTGCACCAGCTTCTGTTAAAAAACAAAGGTTTGGCATTATGTTTTTCTTAATGACAGAAGACAAGCCAAGGCAAAAGTTAAAGGTCCAATAACAAAAAAATTGTACTTTTACAAAGCAGCTAATTCTAATGAAGGTCATTTTAAATGTTTAAGGGGTTGATTGATGAAAATGAAGCATGGATAAATTTGATTAGAATACTGGTTAAAGTGAGAATCACAACAGCTAAAAAAATGGAATGGAACAAATGACAGTGAGAGTCACATTGAAAAAATGGCATAGAACTAATGAAAGTGAGAATCACATTGAATTTTAAACAAAAATTTGAACAGTGATCTGTGGTTGGAAATTGGAAAAGACGTATTTGTTATCTGTAACGCATTAAGAAATTAAATGACATGATGGATGAATCTAAACTGCTAAAGCAAAAGGTGTGGAAAAAACTTTCTGAGATAAAGATGAACAAAAAAGAACAATGAAATCTATGATTGGAAAACAAGAAACAGCAATGATTGGCCACAAAAGAAAAATTTCTGCAGTAAAGATGAACAAAAATAGACACTAAAATCTATGGTTGGAAAGTGAGAAACAGTGACGACTGGCCACAAAAACGATCTAAATAGGTCAGGACTTTAAGAAAGAAATTGCATTTTTTACAGGGTGGCTGTATCAAACCTTTGGTGACATCAAGAAAAGGCTCAAATTGTCTGCAGTTAGAAGACAAGCAGCCATGAGAATCCATATATAGAAGCCTGCCACTTGTCAAGTGCAAGGGCCCAGTGACAAAGCTGCCTTCTTTAAGAAAAAATTCGTATTTTTCACAGGGTGGCTGTATTGAACCTGTGGTGATGTCATGACATCAAGAAAAGGCTAAAATTGTCTGAAGTTAGAAGATAAGCAACAAAGAGAATCCATATATACAAGCCTGCTGCATGCCAAGTGCCTGGTTTCCTCTAATTCTAGAGAAAAAGAATAGAATGTAAACTCTAGAAAGGGTAGACTACTTACAAAGTTTCAGCCAATGGTTGTCTTGGATTAGTTCTTGAATTAGGACCGACAATAGAAAATAGTGCTGGGAGTGTCTGCCTTCTTTAACTTATAGGTTAGAATGGCATCACCTTTGTTTCTCCTGTATAAAAGTGTTGGGAATCTCAGCTTAGCTTGTCTTGCATTGTAGGAAAGTTCCCACATGCTGGATATCACTTTCATGGCATGCCTCTACACATCTTCCAAAACTTTTACAACCTTTTTTAAAATGCAGGGAGAACATTTTAAACTTTGACATTCCATAGACATTCCAATTTTGAGCTTGGGACAAATAAGACCCTTATACAAGAGACTAATATTATTTGGGGAACAAGGGGAAAGGGTATGTTTAATCAGACCCATAGTTCAACTAGCACCAACAGCAGACTTCTTAGCATAGGTACTGAATTTTCGCTGGTTGTCAATGGTGACTCCAAGATCTTTGGATGGTCTAAGAGAAAATAAGAGCAACAAATACTTATTTTGCCAAAGTGAATGATATGGCACTTGCAAAAATTGAATTCAAAAATCCAAGCCTTAGCCCATTCCCCAAGCAGTCCAAGACTATTTTGTAGAGGGCATGACCTTCACATGGCAAGGATGGTTCAAGAAGCTTTGAGTTGTCATCATAGAGTGTTAATTTACTGCTGATAGTGGATGGAGCATCATTGAAAAAGATACTAAATATTGTAGGACACAAACACTACCCTGAGGAACTCTATGCAAAACTTGCTTAGAAAAAGAAAGAATATGCTTACCAGAGTCATCAAATAACTGAACACATTGAGATGATAGGTGAAGAAAATCAAGGATCCCGAATAGGGATTTTTCTTCCAGCTTTACTGCACATACCTTAATTTCAAATCACATGTGACAAACTTTGTCAAAAGCTTTAGAAAAATCAAGCAGAATCATGACAGCAGGCACCTCAAAATCAAGAAAATTAGTGATGTGGTCATAATATTCAAGGAGATTTATATAAACACATCTTCCAAAAGGAAAGCCATGCTGTCAACTGTGCATGATGCTATTTGCTTTAAGGTGTTTAATAACTGCAGAGTTTACTATTCTTTCCAGAACCGTTACAACCACTGATTTTTTGTTGATAAATAGGTCAATAATTTTCAATAAGGTCCTTTCTACCAATCTTAAATAATGAAATGACATAGGTAATTTTCTAATTCAGAGGTAGTCTGGAAAGATTCAATGATAAGTCAAATAGCTAGGAAAACGGTTGACACAAAACTGTTTGATATTCATAAAAGATATAAGGATGAATACTGTCAGAAAAAGCAGATTTATGCATTTAAGGGACATAACTTCCTTTAGAACAATTGTACCAGCAATCAAAATTGTTTCCATCTTAAGTGATATATCATATATAAGAGGAAAAAATAGTACAAGAAAAAGAAGAAAAAACAGGTGAGAATTGCTTGTTGAAATTTTCAACTTTCAGCTCTGTAGTAAAATGTGGTGTTGCTTTGCTTGCTTGCTTTTGTTTATTTGCTTGTTTTGTTTTTGCTTATGTGTTTTATTCACAAGTGCCTGGGTATGATAAAGCACAATCTCAAAAACACTACATGGTGTCATATGTGAGATTACCAATCAGGCTCACAAAATTAATCGGCCTGTAGGTAACCACAGACTGGCAGACAGCCATGGATGATGAACAACCAACCATCAACTGGATCACCCCTTGCCTGGAAGACAAATGGAAGAGATTTGAGAAACATGTCAATCTAATGTTTGATGGACCTCTTTCAGGAAAAACAGAAAAATCAATGTCAGCAAACCTCCTAATCTGGGCAGGTGACAAGGGACATGACATCTTTGAAACATTTATATTCATGGATCAAGATAAGAACAACACTGAACCATACCTTGCAAAATTCAGAGAATATGCAGCACCAAAAGCAAACAGCTTGTTTGCCCAATTTGTGTTCCACAAAAGAGAAATTAGAAAACAAGTATGGAATATTTTATAACAGAACTGAAGAGACAGGTAAACCCATATGGATATGCCAACCCTGACAAAATGGTGAGTGATCGGAATTAGATACAAACAATTCAGACAGCATCTGCTTGTGGAATGAAATACTCTTATTTTACAAATTGCCAAGCAGAAGTGTTGTCTCTACAAAATAGCCCAGGCACAGTTGCAATTTTTGAAGGAAAGGAATTGCTGGTGAAAAAAGAAATTGAGGCTCTCAAAAAAGCAAGCACTACCAACTACCTAGGCAAGATAACAGACAAAAAAACTGAAAGATGGCCCAGGGACTGTTACTTCTGTGGGAGAACATACTCTCCAGCCCACTTGTGCCCAGCACCAAGTGCAACCTAAATAACCAAACTTGAGTTCAATTTGAACTGAACACTGGGGCTCGAGCAAATATACTTCCTGCTAAGTATTTTGACACCATAAAGACACCACCAAAAATCAAACCAACTGCCGAAAAACTAACAAGATACTGTGGATCAAGAGTCCCAGTTGGAGGAACATGTCAGATCATGGACATGTCATGTCATGGGCATCTACCAGTCCTAAGTACCATCAAAGCTACAGTTCCATGTAGTCAAAACAGATTCCATTCCTATTCTAGGGTTCAGATTCAGTATTGATCTGAATCTAGTCAAACTGGTCCAGAATGTGAACAAACCCAAAGAGACAAATATTAACAAAGCTACTGAACAATTCAACAATGTATTTGAAGGCATCAGAAAACTTGAGAGCAAATGCTACTTCCACCTGAAAGAAGGTGCCATCCCAAAAGTTTATCCAGCCAGAAATGTTTGTGCTTCCCTTAGAGATAAACTAAAACAAGAGCTCAATGAAACAGAACAAGAAGGCATCATCAAAAAAGTTACCCCGTCCATAGAATGGGTAAATTCAATGATATTAGCTGTTGAAAAGAAGGATGGTAGTCTGAGAATCTGCATTCACCACATTGACCTAAAGAAGGCAATCATGCACCAATTCTATCCCATACCTATTCTGGAAGACACAACTAAAAAACTAAATGGAGCCCAGTATGTAGTGGAAATACATCAGAAATCCAAGAAAAGATGAAATCTCTATTTGCCTTGAGATTTTTCCTAGATAGTAATCCAACACCCACTAGGCCATAGAGATTCCATTTTACCTAATATAATGCCCCCAAAACAGTCAACTCGTAATACCAATGCGACACCTACTGGGGGTTTGAAAAGAGCTTGCATTAGCCCCACCAATAGAATGTTTCGTATGTGAAATAGACCTAAATGATGACTCCTTGGCAATTCTCTGTGATGGATGCGGAAAGTGGATATGCATTGACTGTATGGATATGCCTGAACCCAAATATGTGTTGCTCACAAAAATTTCTCAACAGGATGACATTTGCATAAAGTGTCCAATTTACAAACACTCTTGTATGACTCCAAGCAGTTCTAACCAGAATCCAAGTGATGAGAATATTGTCAAAGCTACAATAAACAGTATGGAGAGAGATATTATTGATAAAATCCCATCCCAAGCCATTACCAAAGATATTGTGCAGTCTTCAGTAAATAACCTTGAAACTACACTCAAAGAAGAGATTTCGAAATCAATTAATGTCAGCTCTTGAATATCAAGTTGCTGAGAAATGCTTGATTTCTGATGTGCATGCTGAAATTAAAACCCTTGTGCAACAAGAGACTGCCTGGTCAAATAATGATTTTGCCCAACATTTCAATAATGAGGTTCAGTGCCTTTTTGCTGAAGAGCAGGATAGACAACATAGAGCTCTAAACATAGTTGCATATGGTATCCCATCACAATCAGACAAACAACTCTACATCCAGTCATACCTCAGCCAAAATTACAAACTCCAAGGCATTCAAATTTCAAATGTGAAAAGACTTCCCATCCCTGCAAACTCACAGTCCATAAATACACGCCCACCACCTATCCTCTTCTCTGTTCCCAGTGTAGACATCAAAAGAAAAATCATTAACAATTCTTGTGAACTCCATGTAGATATTCAGTTTTGCAGTGATGCATCAAAGACCAAGTGTGGTAAATGTAAGGCTCTCACAGATATGCTAAAAAGGCAAATTAACTCTGGTGAAAAAGATCTCATCATTTTCAAAGGCCAAATTGTGACAAAAAACTTTGCTGTTAATTGCAGTTGGAAAATTCCAAAGCCAGCCCTGATCCTGGCTGCAATGGAGATATAACAGTTTGTCCCTCACCTCCTGTAAATATTCTTGCAGTTATCCTCTTTGCTTTGTAGTGTTAATACTAGTGTATCAACTGAAAATGAACTTAGTGAAATTTTCTTTTCATGTGATAGTTTGAGTCAATCCAGCTTCCTCAGTACTATCTCTGAATTAACATCTACCTTGCCTTTGTCAAACAGTTGCAGCTACAGGAGCTCTGCCACTGGACGACTGGTCACAAAAGCCTCAAAATAATAATACCCTGAGTGTCATCTCTAGCAATGTTGATTCTCTTACAAACAAGCTTCTAAATATCCAAGTGCTCTTAAAAGATGAAGAAGCAGAGATTGCTGGGTAAGTGGAGATTCTGTCAAAACTCACTGCAATACCTGTGACCAAAAGTTTGTTGCAGATATCTGGTCTTCAGTGCTTCACTAATCTGGGGCAGTCAAACTGCAGAAGAGGAGTTGGTATTTATATCAGGGAAGGTTTCCAGGTTAGTCTTATTAACCATTTAATTTTCAATGTACCCTGGGTGGAAAGTTTATGGCTTGATATTACTCTTCAAGAAAATCAAGAAATCTGTATTGGGTGTGTAAATAGAAGCCCTAGTGCACCCAGTCTTGATGATTGTGAAATACATCTGAAAACTATCATTGATGAAATGGCATCTATGGTATCATCTGATTTGATAATTATTGGTGATTTCAACTTCCCATTAATTGAGTGGGTTGATGATCTAGGTCATGTAGTATCTAGCAATGGAGATTCACCATTTGTGTCTTGCTTATCTGACAACTTTGTTTGCCAAACGGTTGACAAGCTGACAAGGCATTGTGGCAACCAGAACCCTTCCTTGTTGGATCTTGTAATTTTGAGTGATCCAGATTCCCTTATCAGAAATAAATTTCTTCCTTCAGTTGGCAACAGCAACCACTCAGTCATCCCCTCTGTGGTGTCCTTGAACATAGGTCTGCAACCTAACGTTTGTCCTCAAACTTTTATTGACTACCAAGCAATACAGAAGGAACTAGCCTCAATAAATTGGTCAAAACTAATTATTTCTGATATTAATATATCATGGAAAAATGTTAAAGAAGCCCTCCTATCAACTGAAAAAAAGCACTCCTGTGTCATCTACTGAAAACAGCCAAAAACACTTCCATTCCTCACAAAGGATACAAAAAGAACAATCAACAGGAAAGCCAGAGCCTGGAAAAGGTACAACAAGGAAAAAACTCAGGAAAATTGTATAAGGTATGCAAAAGCTTGGAATCTTGCCTCCAATGTAGTTAAGAAATTGAAGTTTCAACATGAGGAAAAGCTTGCCACAGATATCAAGGCAAATCCCGAATCTTTCTGGAGACATGTTTCTGCCAAAAATCCTAACCGTCACACCATTCCTGACCTCAAACATAATGGCATAACCCAGTCATTGCCAATACATAAGGCTAATGTATTGAATACCCAGTTTGCCTCTGCCTTCACCATCCAATCTTGTTCAACTATCCCTGCAGCACCATCAAACTTAATATGTCATCAGAAGCCAAAATTACCAAAGATATGGTCTTAAATAGCCTGGAAAAACTTGATGTTAATAAATCCTAAGGATCAGATGGAATACACCCAAGGCTTCTCAAGGAATGCCAAATTGTTCTCAGTTCTCCCTTGTGTAGACTCTTCTAACTGTCCCTAAAAAATGGAGAACTATTGTTGGATTGAAAAAAGTCCTATATTATACCAATCCACAAAAAGGACCCCAAAGATCATGCAGAAAATTACCATCCTATTAGCATCACTTCTGCAGTTGTAAAGGTGCTTGAGAGATTTGTCATTAGAGCTCTAATTCAACACTTGGAAATTAACAATATCCTCACTTCCAATCAACACGGCTTCAGATCTTTAAGATCTGTTGATACTAATTTAATACACACATACAAGTATGTTACATCATTATTGGATAATGATTTACCTGTTGACATGGTGCTCCTGAACCTCTCAAAAGCATTTGACACAATTTGCCATGAATTCCTCATCACCAAACTAAAAGCAGCAGCTGTTGATGATGTTATTGTCCAGTGGATACAGAGTTTCCTTTCAGAAAGAACACAAGTTGTAAAGTTCACAACTCTCAAGGTGTCCCTCATTTCTCCTTGTTTACAACCATTTTAAGCAGCATTCCCCAGGGGACCATTCTTGGGCCAAGTTTCTTCAACTTATATATAAATGATGCACCCAATCTTCTCCACAGACCTCCTCACTCTTTATGTTGATGATTCAAAAGTTGTTGGTAAAGCAGCCACAACCTCTGACTGGCAATCTATTCAAAAGGACCTTGATATTCTTGGGACATGGCTCCTCTTCTTCAATGCTGACAAATGCCATGTAATTCACTTTGGCAATCATAACACACATCAGCAATACCATCTCCAAGGTAACCCCTTTTTTGCAGTCTCTGAAGGAAGAGATCTTGGAGTCATTGTTGATTGTCAACTAAAGTTCAGCACCCATGCAAAATCTGTATTGTTGCCTGCCCTCCAATCTCTCAGAGAGATCAAAAGAACTATCTCTAGCAGACGCACAAGTGTGTTTATGAAGCTCTACAAGGCACTAGTTTGCCCATACCTAGAGTTTGGAATGTCCCTTGTGTCACCCTATTTCAAGAAGGACAAACAAACTCTAGAAAGAGTTCAACAAAGAACAATTAAATGGTGAAAGGCCTCAAGCAAATGCCATACAAAGAGTGTTAACATCACTTGAAGCTTCCTACTCTTGCATACTGGAGGAAACATGGTGACATGATAATGACCCACAAAATTAGTTCCAAAAATGTTCTCCCTAATCTCTTTACACCCCCCCCCCCCGAATGTTGTGACAAGAAGTTATTCCAAAAAAATCTTCAAGAAACACTTCTTAGTCCAAGAAAGAAGCCATTTTTTCAACCAACAAGTAACAAACTTATGGAATCTACTCTCTGAAGATACAGCGGCTGCTGATTCAACAGGTGCATTCAAGAAAAATCTAGACAAAGAATGGCTACAGCAAGAGTTCCTGTACAACTAGAAAGCAGCTGAGTCCTCAACCCAAATTTAGCAAACAACCCATAGAAGTCATAGCAGAGCATTACAAGGATGAAAATCTTTAATTTTGCTCAAAGCTGTGATTTAAGGTAAGTACTTTAGCAAGATGGATGCCAGATTGGCTATTGGTTACTCATTCTAGACCCAGTAGCTTCCCTTATGACAATGTTCAACACTATCCATGGCAGATATTGCTTCATAGAAATGCTCTTCAGGATAAGATCAGCCCAAGATGAATTTTAAAGAAAAATTAAAAAAACATTGTAGGGTCTTGAAGGTTTTGTGGTGAATGTTGATGAACTATTAATATATGGAGCAACAATTGAAGAGCACAATAAGTGTCTCCTTGCTTTCCTAGAAAGAGCAAAACAACTCCATGTCAGGTTTTACAAGAAAAAATGTAAATTGTGTGTCCCTAGTGTGCTATACTGTGGACATATCAATGATTGCAATGACTAGTGGATTACAACCTGATCCTGAAAAGTTGAGTCATCAATAAAATATTGAGCCCAACCAACAACAAAAAGCTAGCTACCCTGCTTGGCATACATAACTTCTTAGCCAAGTACATAATAAACCTCCCCTCAAAGAACAAGGAACTTCATGGCCAAGAAGGAGAAACTTCAGAAGAAGTTCATCTGGGGAGAAAAACACAAAGAAGCCCTGAGAGAAAAAAAAATCAACAGTGTCAAATCTATCATTCTTTGACCCATCATGCAATTCCATTGATCCTTCATACCATTGTCTTGGAGCATACTTGTCATTTAATGCCAATGTCATTGCTTATGCCTCTAGATCCCTGAACAAGACTGAATACAAAAACTGTCAACTAGAGAAGGAGTTATATGCAAATGTCTTTGGGTGTAAGCACTTTGGCCATTATCTCTATGGCAGAAAGGTGAATGCCACAACCAACCACAAGCCCCTGGAAAACATAGTCCCTAAGCTCCTACAATAAGTGCCAGCAAGAATTCAATGGATTTAGCTGCAGATTGAACCTTATGACCTGACACTCAGCCTTATGACTTGTCTATCAGCTTTTTGGATTCCTGCCAGTCAGTGATACCAAACTAGCAGAAATTGCCAAAAAACTTACAAAGACCCCCAGGTCCGACAACTAACAAATAACATCAGGATTGGATGGTCAAAAATCCAAAAGCTCTGCAGCAATGATCTCTTGTTGTACTGGACAATACAACACAGACTGACAGTTGACTGCAGTCTCATCCTCAAGGGAGAAAGAATCATCATACCTGAAAAGCTGAGATCAGCAATACTGAGCCAGTTGGAAATGCTTCCCACTTGGGCATTGAAAAAATAAAACAATAAGCAAGAATGATTGTCTACTAGCTAGGCTTCAATGCGGACATTGGGAAATGATCTTTACTCCCATCTCTATATAGGCTACCAATTTAGGGGGGACTCCACCCTTTGACTACAGGAAAAAATTAGTTTATAAGCTTATATAGAATGGTACTATCCAATCTCCTTATAATTAAAAGCATTTTAGTCATCTAGTTGGATAATTTGGCCCATCTGTATAGGAAAAATCTAAATTTGCCAACTAGTTGACTAATAACTTTTCCCTAGCAACACTTAAATTTGCCAACTAGTTGACAATAAATGTTGCCCCAGCAAAACTTTCCTTTTCCAACTAGTTGACTAATAATTTCTCCCGGCAAAACTTAATTTTTCCAACTAGTTGACTAATAACTTTTCCCCAGCAAAACTTAATTTTGCCAACTAGCTGGAAAGAAACATTGCCCCAGAAAACAATTCATTTTCCAACTAGTTGACTAATAATAGTTAGAATTTAGGTAAAATTCTACTTTAGCTACTTTTGGCTATCTTGGAAAGGAGTTTGATTAGGAAAATGAAACTTTCAGGGATAGATCTACAGGCTAAAGTATGTCCCGGGAAGGTATTTTGAAGTACCTACCTCCACTCCTTCTCCCTCTAGAGGGTCCTGACCTTGGATGACCTTTAAAAATCTGTCAGTTATAAAAGTGAAACCTTGTAATATAGATCTTCTGCTTAAAATGAAGTCGAACAAAATTGTTTTCAGCTTCACAACTTTGCTCAATCCTGATTTATAGAGTTTTAAAGATATGCAAATGCATTTCCTAAATTTTGAAAAAAAACATTGATATGGCTTAAAATACTACTCAAATAACAGAATTGTATTCTCAGAACTAAAGCCCGAGAAAAAGAATCATATAACTGAAAATTAAGGTAAAATATTGTTTTGTCAAAATTTCAATAGGTCTACCTGTCATGTAGGCAAATTTCAGGATCCTCTAGAGGGAGAAGGAGAGGAGATAAGTACTTCAAAATACCTTCCCAGGACATATTTTAGCCTGTAGACCTATCCCTGAAAGTTTCATTTTCCTAGCTTCACCCCTTTCCAAGATAGGTAAAAGTAACCAAAGTAGAATTTTACCAGAATTTATTCTGTATAGCATAAAATATGTTAATAGGCTATTCAAATTCTTTCAAATTTAATTATCACTATTGTATTACAACTTCCATTTCTCTCCCTGTCTCCCTCTTAATGGGAGATTTATTTTGAGTTATATATTGGGCTTTGAAGCCAGGGATTTTTGTTTTATTTCCCAGGATAATTAGTCTTTACCTTGTCCCAAAAGTGAGATTAAATTTGTGAATAAAATAGAAATAGAATTAGGTAAAATTCTAGTTTAAGTCCAAACCTAACCCCTTTCCAAGATAGCAAAAAGTAGCTCAACTATAATTTTACTATTTTTTTTAAGATAAGATTTTTTCCACCAGGATTAAGCTAAGTCTAAACTACTTTTAGAATTACTAGGCCTAATCACAATGAAGGTGGGCCTATGCTTTCACCTTTCTTGGGGAAACAAAAAATTACAATTATACACTACAAATCATTATTTATATAGAGAATCATAGAACTTCAGCTATAAATTGCTCTTACCATCCATTTCTGCTCAAAAATACAATAATAATAATTTCCTTATTTTTCTTTCTTGTCTTCAATAGAGTAAGGTTGCCAAAACTTTTAGGGACAAGAGTGGCCAAATCAGCCAAAAAAGGACACTTTTAGTACTCGATAGAACCTTCGCCAAATCGTAAGCATCCTAGTTTACCCTGCGATAGACAGGCTATTCGAAACTTCCGGCGGACACTCTGGGTCACAGTGATCGGGAAGGTGGAGGCCTTTGATCGGTAACCCTCTATAATAATATATAATACAATATATATTGAAAACCCGTCGTATACAATAAATGTACAATGACAGAGTATACAAAAATACGAAAAGAGGGAACAAAACGATAATAATAACAACAAAAGCAACAACTTCTTAAAAAGTATACAAAATAGTACGAAAAGTGGAAACTGAAAGATAGCATACTCAAAGATTACAACATAAACAACAACTTCTTCTAAAATACCAATAAACAAAAAAACTTTTGAAAGGAAAAAAAAAAAAAAAAAAAAAAAAAAAAAAGTAAAAAAAAATAAGGGAAAAAAGAGGGAAAATAAAAAAACCTAAATTGCCCACTCATGCTTTAGAATTGCTGGTTTTGTTTTTTGCCGGCTAATAAGTGTCTGAACAGATAGATTTGGGTCCGCTAGGTTATAGCGCCGAATCAGAAAACTATTTTTTGTCCAAGGTTGCAATTTTAGTAGGTACTTTGCAAAACGGAAAAATACAGAGCGGATTTTAGACTTTTCACGGTTTGCCAATAAATTCCAGAAAGGGGTCACATATTATATATGTGGCAGAGCGGTAGCGTTGTAAATACTTGCCAGTAGTGGACGGTTAAATCTCAGAGTGGATGTAACAATCAAAGCATAGGAGCTGGATATTCGCCGTTCAAGATGTGAGATCAGGAGAGAACGGGTATGCTGTAATGAGGAACCTATTGGAAGCCCCAGATATACTATTTTATCAACTGGTTTTACTGAGCAATCACCTAGTGTGATATTATTAGGAGGGTCATTCTTCCAATCATAAAGCAAAGCTTCCGACTTTTGGGAGTTAAATCTCAGACTAACTTTCTCGTAGTTGGACTGCAGACATGAGAATATTTCTGAAAGGCGGTTAAGCGTCCAACTGAGATTCAGCGTGTCATCGGCATAGCACACTAGGGAGATGTCAATGGAACTGAGAATGCATGATGAAGGACAGCTGTCTTGAGGTACAATAATGTAGTTATTGAAGAAATTGGGGGATAAAACTGCTCCCTGACGGGCACCTTTATGGATTGGTATCAAAGCTGACCGTGGGGCTAGCGGAAGGCCTTTATCGGGAGGGAGCTTGAGTCGCACGCGAAGGTGAGAATAAATATCACGGAAAGCCCGGATGATATTTGAGTTCACTCCTCTTTTAGCTGAATTTAGCAACATACGTGCATGAATCAATGAATCAAACGCTCTCTGCAGGTCTAAGCCCCCGATCGCTAGACTTTCTCCTGATTTGTGTGCATCCAGGAGTGCATATGCAACGACATAGAGCGCTTCCGCACAACCAATGCCGAGTTAGAAACCGAATTGTCTTGGTGGACTACAACACAGTTTTTCAAACTCATCTAAGAATAAAGGTTCAAATAACTTGCAGAAAGTGGTAGCAACCGTGATTGGACGGAAAGAGGAGCATTGCATGGTAACTTTTCCTTTTTTAGGAGCTGGCGTAAGATCTCCAATTGAGAAAGAGGTTGGGACAATACCCTGAATGAGGATAATCCGCATTAGGAGGGTTACATGACTAATGAGAGCGGGCCCACCCCTTTTTAGATGGAGTGCACTGATCCCGTCAATCCCAAAAGAATGTTTAGGCTTTAGGTGAGATATGGCCCTACATACAGCTCCCTCCGTTACAAGATAATCACTCCGAGGACAACTATCTAAGAAGTCGTCCAACTCAGCTTCGTATCTTTCGTTGAGGGCTGGGTCAGGAGGCGAAAATTCTGACCCATAATATGCGTACCATTCAGAATCAGGGATTGCAGATGCGGATAAAGACTCATCGCTTTTAGAGGAAAGAAAACGCCAAAGGAGAGAAGGATTAATTTTGGCCCGTGTAGATTCGATATCAATCATCTTTTTTCTGTGAGCTTTTAGCTCCTTTGCGAATTTTCTTTTTGTGAGCAGGTGGATTGAATTGACTACCCCCGAACGGGGTCGTCCGCAAGAAACCCAAAGTTGAAGCCAAAATTTAGACTTAGAATGGATATCCACTAACTCTGGATTTTCAGACCAGCCTGGAAGGGTATGATGACGGGGTCTACTTAGTGGGACGGCAGCTTTTTCAGCACAGCGAAGGGCATGGCCAATTTCTGCGCAATAAAAGTCAACTGATAGTTGTGTTTCCTCCCTTGAAAGAGCAGTTAATCCAGAGAGACGATGGAAAGAGACACGGATCTTACTAAGGACTCTGGCGGCTTCTTCTTGAAATAAAACATGGTTAATTTTACGACAATCACGGCGAGACCTAGGATGTGTTTTTGAAGTTGTTTGCGTTTGTGTATCTGAGCTGTGGCAAGGACTATCGGCTGAGAACTGTATTGGTAAGTGATCAGAGAGCTGAAAATCAAGCACAACCTTGACAGGCGAAATCCTGAGATTTGCGGACGCAACGACGTGATCGAGATCTGATGTGGACATTAAGGTGTGTACATGTGTAAAATTTAAATCTTTGCACTTGAGATCAAACTGGTCTCCAAAAATACTAAGCAACAACGTAGAACGTAAAGACCTAGATAAGAGCGATTCATTCAAGTCGCAATTGAAGTCACCAACTAGTATGCATTCAAGGCTTAAGGATCTAATACGGTTAATACACTGGCCGAGTTTATCACTAGAATAAGTAAAAGCACGCTCCAAACGCTCATCATGGTAATTTGTAGGCAAATATACATAATAAAAACACAGCCCTCAACACGAATCGCCAGAAAACTATCATTGACTTCAAATACACTAGATCTTAGAGTCGAAAGAACACAAGTTTCAAGCCCAACTGAGGGTCGTCCAATTAATAGGATCTGCGGCTCTGAAACTGTATATACAGATACTGAACTATTAAAAATAATAATAATTTTAATGAGGATTGAGACGAAATGTTATTTTAAAACGACAACTTAATTGTGATCAAAAACATCATCCTAGATCGTACTTTTTTTTGTGAACGAGCCATTAATGGTCCACTATACAAATTTAACTGCATAAGATTCAGATATCATTTCTTGTGTGGAGTACTAGTTGAGTGACATTTTACACTGTAAAATGTGTGACTGCTAATTTGTCATTCAAAGCAGAATGTCGGCTGTCTGCATGGTTCATCTCGCGTAGAACGATGTTCACTTGAGGCAAGCCTAGAGCATACAGGTTCAGCCATACACTGGGAAGCGAGATGACCGATTTTGTGACAGTTATAGCATCGTCTTGGCAAGAACTTAAACGGATCAGCAGGTAGACGCTCGTAGCCGATAGTCACCGAAACACTCAGAAATTGTTGGAGCTCAATAAGAGTGTTAAAATACACTTTGAAAGAACGGAATTTTCCGCACTGTTCAGTCCTCGTACTATTCGGGATTAGATTTTTTAGTCCTTCACAGTTTATATCCTCAGGGACATTTCAAAAGCACAGCTATGTGCAGGGGTTATCGAACAGTAATTTTGAGATCGGGCTTGGAAGATTTCGCTTTCTCAACGATTTTCGCTGCTGCAGCTTTCGACCTGACCACTAGCTTCCATTCGTTTGCAGATTTGCGAAGTTGACTAATGTCATTTGTATTTTCACAGAAACTGTCTATGAAAGCTTTCCGGTCATTTGGGCCATTGAGCTCCTTGGGGGGATTTTTCAAGACGACAGAATAGGTAGAGTTTCTGGGGTTGGACGTTTCAGATGCACTACGACTGCTTGTGAAAATACTGGTGGCTGGAGCGGACTGGGTGGCCAAAAAATTATCAAGCTTCCGAGAAAATTCATTTACTTTGGCAGTAACTGTTGCATTCACCGCATCTCCGATGACCGGAACTGAGCAGGGGTTAAAGATGACAAATTTTGGCATGCTCACATTTTTTTTCGCAGCTGAAACTAGAATTTTGCATATTTCAATGATATTGTCTTCATCTTTAGAGTAGGTCACAAGACGATTCGTAATATTCAATTCAGTATGAAGGATTCGCTTTGCCTTTTAAAATCTACATGTGTATAGAAAGCAACAAACGCTTTTACGATACACTCCAATTCTATTCCATCTGTTAGTGCTCTCGTTACACAATTCAGTAACGTATTCAAAATAATTTTTTCACTTTCAGCCATCGCAGTTCTAAGCGTAATTAAATCTTACAGTAAAGTCACAAAACAATGACTTGCCCGCAAGGGGTCTTTTTTAAGTCCCCCCACTTTCCAAGAAACGCCTACTAAGTATCAAAATGAAATAATTCAATCCAAATGAATAGCAGACATTCACTAACGAGAGACGTAAGTGAAGTGTTGGAGGCTGCCTACCTTGTCCCCGCACTTTAAGGGGCAAGCCCAGCGGGTACCACGGCTCTTGCAGACAACTCTCTCACCCCTCTTCTGCCTGCTTCTCTCCTGTCACTTTTATCGCAGCGTAAATGCCTATACTGTTCCGAAAACTATTTTTGATTTTTTGATCTATGTACCTGAGACAACAAACCTGGGCAAGTTGGAGAGAAAGAATAGTCTCGAGCTAAGTTTGGGTGAGCGGGATAGCCCTTAAAAAGACCGTGGGCGAGAAAAATCATAACAAACCTTTGTTTGCAGAGGGTTCCTTTGACTGTTTGTGAAGAAAGATAACCAGGGGTGATCATAATTCCAAAACTCGTCTGATAGCTGCCTCTAGAGAAAGTCATCGGGTGTTGGCGATCTGCAGCGATTTGTAATGCGTAGACTGGGGGAATTCCTGTATCTGGTTGAGCTCTGTGATTCTTTTTGGGCTTCCTGCAACAAAGTTTACAAGATCTTTCATGAAGAGCTCCAATCCGTCCGGAACAAACTTGGATGCATAGCTAGCACACAGCGTAGGTGAATGGCTTGTGTATCCAAGGGTAAAAAGGTGTGGTAATGATTCCTGAAGCAGTGCACCTAGTCCAGCATGAACCCTGGTGTTGACAGATGCATTATCATAGGCAATCCTCATCGGATTGGAGAATGGAACTCGAATGTCTTTGAGGTAATTTGTATTAGCTTTTTCTGTCCTTCACTTGATGCATCAGTCACTTCTACCAGACCTAAGAACTCTTCCTACACTAAAAGAGTTTCAGGATGCTTGTACTTTGCAATCATGACAAGCGTTTTTGCTGAACTCTTGTCTGTTGTCTCGTCCACTGTGAGCAAATAATGTGCTGTAGTAAGAAGGTCCTATAAAGTCTGACACTCCTACTGAGCCATAAGGTCATCAATCATTCCCATCACTTTTGTTCTTTTAAGCTTTACCTGACGAAGAATATTTGAGTCTGGTACAGACGCCTTTAGAACCGGTGTTAAGGAATCAGCTTTCTTGAAAGGTATATCCTCGGGAGCAAACCATGCCACACGGCGCATTTCACACATAGAGATGGCATGCCTCTTCTGCAATGGAGACTCAAAAAGGGGGTTAATTGGCGTCTGACTTCCGTCCATCTTTACCTTCTCTTTGTGGGATTCCCTCTGGCTATGAACAATCATATTGTATTTTGTCCTCGTCCGAGTTTTACAGCAGAACTTGCGCCGTGCTCTTTTTCCGTCATATGGTGATCGTACCACAAAATGTTTCAGATTTTCAACTTGTTTCAACAAACAAAGCTTCGTTTTCTTTGTGCTACTTGTGATTTTTTACGTTTAGAACCAGTACCTGTTTCTGACTTGTCTGCATCACAAACAGTACCGATCACTAGCTCTTCTAGCTCACTTTCAGAACTGCTCAAACCAGTATCAGAAGTATCAGCTACTACTTCAACCTCCCGCTTTTTGGTCCTGCTGTCTTCCTTTTCTGTTTAGTATCACCACCTGCTTTATCTACAATATCAATATTCCCAGTCAACAGCTCTTCTGGTGCATTATCACTTTCATCGCTGCTTGACTCAAAATTAAAACCATCACCTATTCCTTCGCCCATAATGCGAAATTTCTTGCTTTTGGTACAATGCATAGCCAGAGGTGTAGCTTTGTTTTGATTATCGCCGACAATATTTAATATGTTGGTATTGGGTGATCCTTATTCTCTTTGGTCCCCATTATCTCCACTTAGTTTTTGCTTTGCATCAGGGACTTTTCCAAGGCTTCCACTGGTACTGCATCTATAATCAACAACATCAACTGCTTCAGAGATTTGTGGTATTGAGGTTTGGGGTCTTGTTAAGGTTTTCAAAAAGAAGTCGCCAATGCTCCATTGTTTTTTCTTTGAATTTTCACTCATGACACCTGAAATTTTTTTTATTTTACACTGACCATATATAGTTAAATCAGCTCCTTTTCTCATATGTCTCTTCTGGTCCAGTTATTACAGAAGCACCCTGAAAAATGAGCTGCTTTGGCAAATTCATGATTTACAAGATTACTCATTTTAGTCAGACTGAAAATTGCAATTCTTTTGAAAAAAGAAAAAGAAAATATTATTAATTAAAAAAAACAAAGAATCACAGTAATATGTGATTTTCAAGATTTTTTTAGCATAATATACAGCATTAAAATATATTCTCAGATACACTTCTTTAGCATTTCATATTTTACCAGAAGTCTGCATACATTTGGAATATAGGACCACAATGAGATAGCTAAGAAATTAACCAAGCATTTATTCAGAACTCAATTTTCTATCTGAATATAACAGTCCCTTCCTAAAACCTTTTGAACAAAAAACAAAAAACATAGAGGTAATCTTTATATTGAAAACCAGGTCTACTGCATATCCAGTATTATTTTTTTTTATTACTTTCAGTAAAAGGCTAGTTAATTTTAAAGAAAACTATGCTGCATTGGTACAGGGGCTATAATTTTTCTTTTATTAAAGAAGAATTAAATGAGAGAAAATTCAAATTCAACTGTTTAATACATTGTCTTAGCTAAAGCCTAACAGAAAATGGAATAGACATCTTTGAGTACAAGTGCAGTGGCCAAAGTAGCTTGCCAATTTCCTGGGGGGGGCAAATGTATGTGCCAACAGAATGTTTTTCTCCTTTAATATAAATCATCAGGTGGATGCAGTTTTTTTCTGTAGAGAAATGCTAGAGATTTCAGAAATCCTATGACTAAACAATAGGTTTGTTTTCGATCTCTGGTCATAGTTTTGTTCTCAGGTTTCTGGTTTGACAGAAAATACATTTTTCTTTCCTGTTTTTTGTTTTCTGGTACACTAAATAACTGTGATGCATGGCAAAATGCATAGAAAATAATTAATTTTTACTATATTTTTGCACGTTAAGGAGGGAGAGCATAGTGGAATCACTTTAAAATTATATTTATATATATATATATATATATATATATATATATATATATATATATATATATATATATATATATATATATATATATATATATATATATATATATATATATATATATATATATATATATATATATATATATATATATATATATATATATATATATATATATATATATATATATATATATATATATATATATATATATATATATATATATATATATATATATATATATATATATATATATATATATATATATATATATATATATATATATATATATATATATATATATATATATATATATATATATATATATATATATATATATATATATATATATATATATATATATATATATATTTGAGGGAGGGGACAGCCCTTTTCATATACGGAATAATTTCTGTTCGTTTTAAGTTTTAATGTCGCTCCTTACTTTCAGTTTGAAAAAAAAATTAATTTAATTTCTGAACGTTTTTGAATTAATGCAGCTTTGGTGTTGGCTCACCGTACATGAATAATTAAAACGAAATTTGCATATTAATTTTTCTTTTTTTGGCTAAATGGATTTCTCGGACTTTTGATCTGACGTTACTTACGAATTAACTTACGTAACGAACTTCTATATTCGTATTTTTTATTACGTATATTAGGGGATTCGCCCCCTAGTCAATACCTCGCTCTTTACACCAAAGTTCAAATTTTGTTCCAATTTTCTAAGAATGACCCCTTACATTCTTTTTTCAACTAGTATAACCGTAAATCAAATAAATGCTGACGAAATCAAGAAACGAGGAAACGTATGGGAATAATACAATTCGTCTATCTATACGTCTGCATATTAGAGGCGCTGGGAGGTAAGCATAGCTAAATCGCTTTTAAAGTTTAATAACTACAATTTTTGCATATTATAAAAGTAGGACTATGTGGTACCCACCACTATATACTGTATAAGGAAACCAGACATGGAGACCCAACAGTAAAGTTTTCGCAGTCCATATTATTGACTTACGAATAAAGTAAACATGCCACTCGATGCCTTTTTTTATGCTCTTTCCAAATATAATAATCATTTTTGTCGGAAATGAATTTTACCCCCACCCCTATATATACAAATTCAGGGTATATATTTGCACATTGGGGGGGGGGGGTCAATTTTATTTCTGAAGTAAATGAGACGTAAGTTTAAACTTACCTCTGTGCATTATTCACATAATTGATTTGGTTTCATGGACTTTGATTTCCCCTCGATAGGGATGCCCGAATCCCAGAGGTATTACAATACCGGGCCAACAAGTGGAGGAAGCGAAGCAAACCACCACATCCCTCCGGTTTCCAAAAATCAGTTTAATATTTTGGGCCTCATGTTGGGACCGTATAAAATATTAAGCTAATAAGAACAGTTACTACATAATCTTAGCTAAAAGGCTGAGTGCCCGAGAAGCGTTAATTGAACAAGGATTGTCAAAGAGTTTATTAGAATATGAGTATCAAAGTTGGTCACAAATTAAATTTCGGTTGCAATGCTCAACTAACATTCAATAACTTATCAGTTTGTCTTTAGATTTTTCTAAACAGTATAAAACATTTTCCATAATATCAAAGATTATTCAAAATTTTAATGATAAACGGACAATTTTCCAATCCAAACTTGAAAAATTGTCCTAAAATTACACAAGAAAACACGCTCATTTGCTATAAATATTTTCACTCCGCCAGTTGCTATCACTGGTATTGATCAAGAGCGTAAATTCTTGGAAATTAGGAGGCAAGACCGGATCCAGTGCCCCCCTCCCCCGATATTTTGTCCGACTCGTTAAAACGTAACGTAATGCAATTAAACAAATTTCCGGTGTTTTTTTTTAAATCCCCCTCCTCCAAATAAAGCCACTGGTATTCATATATGCTACTTGGTAACAATGCAAGTAACATTGTTAAATCATTAAGTTTGCTTCAAATAGGACAAAAAAGCTGAATTTTTAATCACCCAAGCAAAATAAACAGCAAAAAAACAGTGAGACTTTATCAGGTAAATGATTGCTTACTTTCTTTTTATTAGCATTCATCCTTTTCATTATTCCATTTACTTGATTAATTCTCTACTTCTATAAGTTTGCTTCTAATAGGAGACAAAAGCTGAATTTTAATCACCTAAGAAAAATACACAGACACGAAGCAGTGAGACTTTATCAGATAAATGATTAATTGCTTTAATTTTATTAGTATATATCCTTTTCATTATTCCATTTATTTGATTAATTCTGTATTTCTATCTAGTTACTAAAAATGTAGCCAGAGGACTATTGAAGAATAGATGGCCTTCAAGTATAGATAGTACAATTTGAGAATAAACTTATCAAAGCACCCTAAGCTTTGAACCCAGGAAAAGCAATAGAAAATGAAAAAAAGTCCTTAAAGATGGACTTTTGGTTACTATGGCAGTGTCGTTTTCGTTGAAAATTGCATTTATTTAATATTTCAGTTACTATAGGCAGGATTTTATTCTTTGCAACAATTTTTATTGTTACTAAGGGCTGTGGTTCGTTCTTTACTAGGTCGCAGCTACCCGTACAACCATGATGTTTGTAACCTGTGATTGTGATGTCACCCATCATTTTGTTTGTGAAATCATGATGTGTTTGAAAATATCTTTTTATATAACAGTTAACATAGTACAATGGTAACGAGACAATTCCTAAGACATAAAGGATTTGAGTACAAGCTTGTCTACGGTAACGGTTCCAATACAAAAAAAGTTCCCCAGAGTACCTAGTTCGGAAACGAAACTACTCAAAACCAGAGTACCTAGTTTCTGAACTAGGTACTATGTACTCTGGTGTACCTTTTTGTATTAGAACCATTACCGTAGACAGGCTGGAAATTTTTTTTTTAAACGAATTGAAAACAACTAAAAGGCAAAAAAGAAATTCTATTTTATCTAGACATTACGGAAAATAATAAAAGAGGAATGAAAAGTGGTCAAACCGTAACCAGTCCCCTCCCAAGTTTTATTTTAGCTGCTCTTCTCCAATAAGGAAATATATAAATAAAAAGCATTTTTCAGAATCCAGGGAGGTTAAATTTATTGTCTTTTCAATTTTACTATTCTTGCAAACTATTCAATTCCTGAAAATACCACGAACAGATATATATTTTTTTTTTTTAATATAGGGATTGCAAGGCAAACAAATCTAGCAGAGAAAATACCCACTCCGCCAGTTGAAATCATTAGTATTGATCAATAGCATAAATTCATGGAAAATAAAGGGGCTAGGCCAAATCCTCTGCCCCCTCCCTCCGATATTTTTGTCTGATACGTTAAAACGTAACGCAATGCATTTAAACAGATTTTTGATGCTTTTTATTAACTTTTTTGTCTCCCCTCCAAAACAAAGTTCTGGAAACATTTCTGGGGATAGAGGGGGGGGGGGAAAAGGAGTGTTCTTCATAATCCAAGGAGGTTTTTTTCCTTTTTTTTCGTTTTTTTTTTAAATTTCTTTAACAAAAATACAAAAAAAAGCCCACGAAAAGATTTTCTTTAATCTGAGAGTAGGAGTGCAGTAAAAAATATTGTAGGAAAACATCCTCCTCCCCCCCCCCCAGTTGAAGCAACTGGTATTCATACATGATACTTCGTAATAATCCAAGTTTTACTGGGGACTCAAGAGCACCTAGGACTTGGCTCAGTATTGCACCGAGCTAAGAGTGCCTTTGAGCATTCCTTACCCGCTTAAAATTAGCTTCTCCTGATGTGATCTGCAAAAGATAACAACGGAAAGTTTTTCAAAGAAAAGTAAAGAGCTCTATTAAGCCGAAAATGAGTGGAAATTAAGTCAATTAATCTTCCAAGAGTAAAACTACCACTCATCACTTTATTGACAATTATTGACTTTATTGACATTAAATTTGACTTTATTAAATTTAACTTTATATGACATTAAATTTGACATTAAATATGACTTTATTGACATTAAATTTGCTCCAAATATAGGCAAAAACGCTGAATTTTTAATCACCCAAGCAAAATAAACAGCAAAAAAACAGTGAGACTTTATCAGGTAAATGATTGCTCACTTTCTTTTTATTAGCATTTATCCTTTTCATTATTCCTTTTACTTGATTAATTCTATAGTTCCATCTTGTTACTAACAATGTAGACAGAAGACTGTATTGAAAAATAGATGGCCTTCAAGTACAATTCCAGTTTTATAGTAGAATTTGAATGTAAACTTACTAAAGCACCCTAAGCTTTGAACCCTGGAAAAGTAATAGAAAATGAAATAAAGTCCTAAAGATGGACTGGAGCTAAAAAGACTTTGCAGAAACAAGATAGAACGAGGGAAGTTGCATTCCAAGATGGTACTATCTTTTGATTTTTAAAATGCAGAAGAGCAATGCCTTGTGAACTATCATTCCGCATGGACTTGTACTAGTTTTGTTCAGATTTCTTGAGCAATGCCCTTTACTTTTTAGACTAAATAAATTACGTGGCTATGCTGGAAGTTACTTTCCAGCAATAGTTACTCTCTAAAACGAAACAAAGGAAGACTACATGTAGCTTTGACTTCGCTCGTTTGTACACCATCTAAGAACTTAAGAAATAAATACAAGAATCGTTTCCTTCTAATCTCTTAAAGGCACATGGGCTACTCAAAAAGTCTCCTCCCTAAGGATAAAAACAAATTTTAGTAAAAATTAGGGCGGCTCTGCAGCAAGGCATGTTATAGAAACAAGGGCCAGCCTAGACCACTCCAATTCTTTGTACAAAAATGTCTTAAAGAATGCACTTTAATCATCAACTTAATGAATTCACTCTTCATTGAAAGATTTTAATATATGGACCAACGAATAATTGGTGAAGCTGTCAAAATGCCATATTTCAGACTCCCTGGATGTATCAACGAAGATAAAACTCTGAGATGGTAAATCACAGGGTTTTTGTGCAAGCTGCATTTAGGCTCCAGACTTCTCCTTCCTCACTGACCGTTTTCTCTTGATTCTCATTCTCCTTTCAAATGGAGAATTGCCTCTTGATTCTCTTTCCCCTTCATACAGAGCATTGTCTCTTGAATCACGTTTTCCCGTCACACAGAGCATTGTGTCTAGAAACAAGATAAGGAGCCAAAGAGACTAAAATCTTTGGTAGTATTAGGCTAGAAACGCTATCGAAATCCCCAAATGAAAGGATTTTTACCTATAAGATCTCAAAATTCCCGATTTTAGAGGAACCTCCTAAACTGGAATGGAAATACTGTTCCCAGACTAAGGAGGAATGAGGGCCCTAAGAGAATGGGGAGTCAAGAGCACCTAGGACTTGGCTCATTATTGCACCGAGGCAAGAGTGCCTTCGAGCATTTCTTACCCGCTCAAATTTAGCTTCCCCGGATGTAATCTGCAAAAGATAACAACAAACACTTAGCCGACAACTTGTCAACTGAAAAGCTATAGGCAACTAGGCGAATAACAGCAGTAATCACGTCTACTCCACTATAAACATAGCTTATTTAGAAACACCTGAAAGGTGTGTCACATTACATAATTACTGTTCCTTTTTACTATCGAGCCATAATTTCACAATTTGTTTTTTTATTTTTGAAAAAATTGAACTTTTGTTCATATAAGACCAATTATCCTGCATTTTCCAGACAGTTTCCTCAGGTAATAATCCTACTGACCGCTCATGTCATTTACGTCTTGTGCAACACTAGGGGGAAGTAATAGGGCTTGTCAAAAAATTAATCTTGTAATTTTCAAACGTACTACAAGAGTATAGGCTAATCTGCCTTTTGGCATTAAAAAAACGTTTCAAGAGTCATCAAGTGCCCCACCCCATGGTAATCTTTAGTAAAAGGCGAAATATTAACTCGATAGGAGGAGATGCCATAATATGAAAGTCGAGCTAAAGTGGTTGTGGGCAAAAAGAAAGAGAAGTACGAGAAAAACAAGAGCGTTCTCAAATTTATTTCCTCGGGTTCTTTCCTCCCTTGCCCCTTTGAAGCGGTTCAAGAGTATGATCCCGAATATTTTGACCGCAATGTCTATAAGATTTATTCCGCGGTAATTTTTGCATTCGGTTTTATCTCCTTTCTTATGGAAAGGGAGAATGACTGATTTCTTCCAATATTTTGAGAAAGAATTAGTCCTCCACACTTCTTCGAGAATGCCATGGAGCTGTTCAGCAGTGACCTCAGGGTATTGTTTGTACACTTCTGGGGGGAGGCCGTCTTCACCTAGGGCTTTGTGGTTCTTCAGGATCTTGATCGCTTTTAGTCTTTCGGTTCTGGTCGGTGTATCCAGCTCGACATCGTAGGGTTCTTTAGGGACGGTAGGTGGGAAAGCATCAGGAGTAGGTGTTGGGGATGGGTTTAGGAGGATCTGAAAGTGATCCTTCCATCTTACTGATTGCTCTTTCTGACAACTGATGATTTTTCCTGATCTGTCTTTGACTATTTCTGAGACAGCAGCTTTCTTACCAACGGATTCTTTCAGGATTTGGTAAAGCTTGCGGGAATCATGTGAGCGTGCTGCCTTCTCTAACGACACGGCAGCATCTTCCACATTTGGCAGCGGTCCAGACGAACAGAGCGTTTTACCTGCTGCGTAGCTCTTTTGTTTCTTCTTTAGGGCCGCCCATCTTTTGTCTTCGCTCACCGACTATTGACAGGGCCCTAGCGGTAATCCAGTGCTGTCGTTTGTTTTTTTATTGGCCAATGATCTCATCGGCAGTCTCTGTTATCACTGTTTTAAAGGTCTCCCATCTTTTCTCGGGGGTTGGGTTTTCATCAGAACTGAGGGCGTCAAAACGGTTAGTTAGTTCCAAATTGAGGGCCTGCTGAACTTCTTTGTCTTGGAGCTTACCAATGTCAAATCCGGCCTTGGGCTTGTTTTTTCCGAGTTGCAAGACGTAGCAACATTTTTGCAGCAACAGGCCTGTGGTCAGACCCAGACTGCGAGCCTGTGTCCACGCCATTGTAAGAGCGAGAGTCCTGTACGGAGCTTCTCCAGCGCTGGCGTACGAGAATGAAGTCTATTTGAGCCTTAGTGACACCGTCATTTGAATGCCAAGTGAAAAGGTGGCTAGGTTTGTACTGAAATATGGTATTGGTGACAACAAGGTGGTTCATCAAGGCGTAGTTTACCAACCTTTTCCCATTCTCGCATCTGTGACCTTGTCCAAATTTTCCCAGGACTTGTCTTGTGGTTTGGTCAGACGGACCAACTCTTGTGTTGAAGTCTCCAGCAACAATCAAGTAATCACGTGCCGCAACAGAAGAAGACTGCTGTTGCAGCTCACTGTAGAAATCATCCTTGGTCGTATCAGCAGGGGGCATAGGTAGAAATTATCGACACATTTGCGGTGTTTCCTTTTAGTCTGATTCTGGCTAGTCTACAAGAGACTGGCTCCCATTCTAGGAGAGCATTTCTGGTTCTTTGGTTCATGATGAAACCAACTCCGTTGAGTCCTGAGTTTTCCTCTATTCCGGAGTATAAAAAATGGAACTGATGTAGCGTTTCAGGAGCCGTTATAACTATGGAGCCAGAACCGAAAATTCTGGTCTCGGATATGCAAAGCATGTCTATGTTGTGCTTCTCAATCTCATGGACAAGAAAAGCTTGCATGGCTTCTTGTTTGACGGATCTTACATTCCAGCATCCCACATTCATTCTACATTTTGCCTGTTTAATGACTGTAGTAGGTTTTCCTAGATCTTTGGCGTGAAAAGGATTTTTCGACTTTGCCGCCATATTCGAAGTCGTGTTGCCTACTGGGAACGCCGTAGTATGGTTGGCTTGTTTACTTCTCGACACCCGCGCCAATACGGGGGCCGCGTCACTTGCCGGGGACGCCGTAGCCGTTACAACTTTTCTTCTAGGTCTGAGATCCATCGATAAAAAAAAAAAAAATTTTAAACAAGAAAAACGGGTTTTAATTTTATATAAAGAAGTTAAATACAAAAAAATTAATTATACAAAAAATCTCCGAATTTTTCGGCCCCACATCCGGGTGCATTTATCAACGGAAAAAAAAATTAAATAAATAAAAAAAAAAAAAAAAAACTTAACTTAAATCACAATAAAACATACTAAACACATAAAGAGAAAGAAAAAAAAACAAAAGAAAAAATATAAACAAATAATAAACAAAACTCACATATTAAATAAACACTTCCATGCACTGAATGTCTATAATGATTCAACTCGCCTCCTCCCAGTGTATAAATGGAAATATATTAAATAAACACTTCCATGCACTGAATGTATATAATGATTCAACTCGCCTCCTCCCAGTATATAAATTGAAATCTATCAAAAATGAAGAATATGTTTATACTTAGACCAAAACAATAAAAGGTCAACTAACCCCCCGGTCCATAACCCCTAATTAAATTTCACAAGTTCATCAACCATTTTATGAATTATAAATTGAATGGATTCGTTTGGTTGCAAGCTTAGCTGCAGTTCGTTTACTTTTCTCATCATTTAAACCATTCTGACCTTTGTTCGCAAGGTCATCTTTCGTTTCAGAAACATTATTAAAAGCAGTACTGGTTGAATATCTTGCCTGCATTTTAATTAAACTATTATAAATTGAATTGATCCCAAATTCCCCATCATCTCTATTTATACTAGTACCCCCATATATTATCTTTTTTATTTCTATAATTTCCCTGAAGCTTTGTAAAAGTCCTACAGACGTATCTAGTATTTTTGTTTGATCAAATAAAATACTGTGATGAGGAAAATTATAAAGATGTTCTGCAACAGCTGACTCAAACGTTTCTGGTGTTTTGTTTTGTTTTAGAGCGCAATCTATTGCATTCTTGTGTTGTTGTAGCCTATTTTCTAAAGTTTGTTGCGTTCTTCCTACATAAAATTTACCACAAGAACATGGAATTTTGTATACTCCCTTTTGCAAATTTCTCGGTACCTTGTGTACCTCGGTACCTCGGTACCTTTCCCTTTATTTAACAACGAGCTTATATTATGTCCTGATTTAAATGCTGTATTTATATTATGTTTTTTTAATTCTCTTCTTAATTTTTGTGATGAAATTGGTATAAAAGACAAAGTTATGTAAGTATATTCGGAGCTTTTGTGCATAATTAATTGTTTTGTATTTCACTGCTTTGTAGAAAATTAAAACCCGTTTTTCTTGTTTAAAAATTTTTTTTTTGTTTTTAATGGAAAAGCAGTGTGGTCTAAGAAATTATTTAGATCCATCGATGTTTCTTGAGAATAGAGTTGACCGCAAGGTCCCCAGTCTTGCGGGTCAACCGGAGCGCGTTGGCCACCAAATTGCTCGGCGTTGAGCTAAGTGGTGTTTACATCCTTCCACCACTTTGAGGTGGGCTGACGGATTTTCTCTGCTGCCCAGGAACGGAAGATCAAGCCTCATTGTCTGTAACTACCATCACTGCCATGGAGGTATACAAGCTTAGCTTGACCTTTGATTCCCACCTGGAATCAGCAAGGGTTTCAGGAAAGGGAATTTTTCAAGAGTATGTATACCATATGCAGTGTTGCCACTGACTGATACCAAACAGCGGTGTCGGTCGATGAAAAAAGCGGTGTTTTAGCGGTATCCTTTCTACCGAAACACGGTATAATTTATGGTATATTTTGATACCGTAATGCAAATACTTCGTCCCTAGTTTCAACAAAAACCATACTTTTTAAAAGCAATTAATTCCTTGTTAATTTTCCAGTAAATGGATATTATTCTTTATTATTTTTTAAGTGGTCGATTTTGCCATGGACTTTGAACAAGAAAGGTAGAATAAAATGAAAAGAGACATCCGCCAGATTCCCACCCCATATAAAAAAGGGGAAAAATAGTAACCCAATGATAAATTCATATCTTTTCCCCACTTTCTGGCACTCTCACCCGTTCTTTATCACTGTTCATTGATGTGCTCATGCTGAGTAATTTTACTTGTTTGGTGTTTCTGCCACCTAAAAATTGCCAGAAAATTTAGTTCTTTTTATTCAGGATGTGTAAGGTCTTGAGAAAGGTAACTCTGCACACCATGCTAGACTGCCATTATAAAAGAAATAAAAAACAATAATGGGGTTTTCTAAACGGTTTTTTTATAAGGTCATTTTAAAGGCCTGTTAACAGAGATAAGGGTGATTTTAAAATAGAAGATTATCATTTTGGTTTTCTGCGACGAGAGTCCGATAATTAATGTATTCCCAAAAACAAATTTTACGTTAATTCCACATTCAAAAAAAGATACGAATTCCCGACCCCTTAGATCTAAAAAGTCTTGTAAAATTATAAATTTCCTAAAAATTAGACAAATGGGACATATTTCTTTGCTTTGTTACAACTATACCGAGAAATGGCTTTTATCGCCACACTTTGTCACCGTGTGACGTCATTCTACACGAAAAGGGGCAAATTTGTCCTCTTAGCTTCTAATGATATATTAAGGGGCGCAGTGGATTGGGGACGGGACTAGTTCTAGAACTTGAATTCATACAGAACTAGTTTAGGACGGTACTTCACTTCCACTTTAAACAAGGTTAGAAGTGGATAAAAAATCAGATACTGGTGCTTTCGCATTATCAAGGCTTCTCGGCATAATCACTATAGAGAAGGTAATGATAAAAACCCGTTTTTGACATGATAACCGCTGTAGACTAGGCAATGATAGCTTGGTTTACATTGCCTATACGATATTAAAAAGCAGTTTTTCAGATTCTAGGGGGGGGGGGACGGTACCTTGGTTAGGTTACGTTTTTAATATATGCAATGCTTTACCCCCCCCCCCCCCAAGAATGTGCAAATATGTAGCCCAAATTTGTTTCTAAACTATTATATATTCATCCTATTTCATTTTATTTCATTAGCATTAAACAAACTTTACTTTTTCGAAAGGCCCGGATAATGCGAAAGTACCCAGATACTTAATATGTGTAATATTTGGTGAATTGAAAGGTTTTCTCCTATATTTCAAGCCAGGGGAGACCAAAAATGGATTCGAAATCAAAAATTTTTATCAGATAGCACCCCATTTCTACTCTAGGTGTAGTCAGTTGGGACAAAAATGCAATTGGTGGTATTATAATATAATAATACATAATTGAAAAAATATATAATTAAAAGGTCCTATTAATCCTATTAATCTAGTTAAGTGAGACCCAAAATGACATTAGAATTGAAAAATTACATATTTTCCCCCTTTGAAACCTTAACGAGGTCAGAGAGGGTGAAAGCGCTCATTCTTACTATTGGTCTACTTTATGTTTTAACGGTGCCTTACTGCAATTTCCCACCCATGAATTCAAATATGAAGAAATTTTGGGCTTCTCTACTAGTTTAACTTCAAATGCCTGGGAGGGGGAGGTAACTTTACTTACATCAATAATTTTTGCTGGACGTTCTGCTTTTTTCACGGCTAAAGAGTGCAAATCTAAACAGAATATTTTCTTCAAATGCTTAGTAAAGTCTGTGTTGACTTTCTAGCTTTTATTTCAACCCTTCATCCTCACTCCTTAACACTAGGGGTGGGTGCGAGGAGAACATCGGAAGATTGCCATATTCAACTTAGCTCTTGGATTTGACAAATTTGGTTATTATTGTAAAAAAAGAACTTCAATCACAAAAAAAAATTAATCACAATTTTTTTCTCGGTTACGATGACTCTGAAAGAATCACAGCTTCGTTTTGATTAAAAGTCTGTTGAATAAAACACAAAACTTGGCTTAACCATATTGGTTATCATGATCATAATGATCCTGATAACCAAATTCAAAATCTACCGAGTCCAACACCTTTTTAAATTTAATAAAAATCGTCATCGGGCTGTTCCAACTTTCTAAGTCATAATTAATATTGTTGACAGTAGTAAGCATGTACGCAATGCAACGAGCACAAGAATATACAGTGCAGTTTGACGTGCAAATTACAAAAAGCGACCAATCCTTTTATATTATAGACCTATAAAGTGATCATACATGTTTTGGAACTATGGTTGAGATTGTATAATGCAACCAGACTGGTTTTTGAGGCAACACTCATTTTTTAGGGCCAATCAAAGAGAACAGAGGCTACTCCATATACGATGACTTGATTAGTAATTGGATTCAAATAAAAGGAGTGATTTTCATTGCAATTCATATTAGTAAGAGAATTGAATTCAGAGAGAATAGTTTATTTGAGACGATATTAGTAGAGAAAATGAGTGGAGCATTTACACTATTGGAGGTTGATGGTGGAGCCGGCAGCAGCAAAGATATACGGGTACCAAACGCGGCTGTGGAAATAACAGGAGGCTATAGACTATGCCTTGAATAGGATGATATGTATGCTAGATATGTAATATCATTGAGCAAATTTAAAATGGAGGAGCAATTATGTTTTGCTGCGAAACTGATTATTGTGCATATAAATAGACTTCAGGCAGCATTAGATGCACTAGTGAAATATATCGATGAAAACAAATTGAATCAGTGATAATTATTGTTGCACTTATGTCCAATAAAACTGTTTCTAAATCAAAGATATTTTTCTTTCTATAGTAGACTAGCGTGTATTTTCTTAGAGTTGAAAAAAAATCTGGTTAGTCTGAAGTGGGTTGTGAGAGTTTTAGGACTCTAAAAAATAGAGAGATTTGAGAAACAGCAAATCATGGGGAATCTTGTGTTTATGGAAAAACGCTTGATTCTAGATGATGATTTTCTAGAGCTGTCTGTTCAAAGGAGGATATTTTCTCAGGGAATTCTTGTCGATATAATGAAAACTGATTCTCCACCATTAGACTATTGCATGAAGCTTTAACGTCGTGGACCAACGGTATTTACACAATTTATTGACATATTAACCACGACACAGCAAAAGGATATTGTGCATATGCTTTTAAACACAAGCTTAGAAATTTAGGACTTTTTTTCTCATGAGAAAGATGGAGTTCAAGGATGATTTACTCCTCTCTCTCTCTCTCTCTATCCAACTCAATCCGTTGTTGCTAGCTCAGTTTCATTGTGGCAGTGAGAGTGTCAACACATGAAAAAATGTTCCATACATGTCCGCTATGCAAGTACACACTGGGCAGCTCGCCATCATGTGAGAATTGCACAATGATTGACGAGTATGATGAAAAGTGTAGATTATGCAACCCGTGTAAATTGCATAGAGGATATGCTGCACAATTTAAAGGTTGTAATTCCTGTCTTGAAGAGGTGTGTAACTCTCATCCCAGAGGGCACCTATGCTATAATTGCCACTATTATAAATGTAATCAGTGGGAAAATGTATATCCTGGTATGATTGGAAAGAATCCTAAGCGTGATTTTAGTTTATTGCTAAGAGATTGTTATAGTCGTGGCTTTAGATTGTTCTGGGAGGAGGAACCGGGTCAGCAATTCAACTGTTGAGACAACAAAAGAATTTGGTTTCTACGTCATCGTTGTGAAGACAATGGCTACTATGATTATAAGCCCACTGATTTTTATTTGGCTGTGACGGAATGTGATTCACCACTTGAGGACACTGTTTGTGACATTACTTCAAATAAGCCAATTGAAACCTGTGAATTTTATAAAATGAATGAGAATAGTATCATTGACTATACAAAGAGATATGATAAGAGTGAAGTTACACTCTAGGGTATAAAATGTGACCCTCACATTGCAGTACATCAGGATCAGTATGCCGTGAATTCAGATAATCTACCTGCATTAGTTGCTCTAGACAAATACCTAAACCTCCTATAAGATGAAATCTAAGGAGTAGAAAAGTCATTTTTATCATTATATACATTTTTACTTTATTAATAAACAATTTCACATACACTTTTAGAACATTTTATTCGTAGGGCACTTAAATCAATATTAAACACGCTTGTAAGTATATTTTCACTAGAAAGTCGTTCAATCGAGGTAAGTCAACGTAAATGTTGAGAAACTGCTTGTAGGTATAGCTGCGACAGCTGAACATGAAAAAGAGTAGTGCATGAAAGCCACATGTCTTAGTCGTTAAATCCTGTACTCTCCTATGATTTTGAATAATAGTTTTCCCACTGCTCTCAATAAAGTTGCTGATGTATGAAGTGTAGAATTTATACGGAAGGCCAAGAGGATAAAAAAATTCAATATTGTTGGCTGTTTGAAAGATGCATAGCCAATGGTCTGTCTTCAAAGTCGATGGACTGCTATTCACAATGATTAGGGTATTGTTAACACTTGGAATTTTTCAATGAAGTCCGATGGTATGCAGTAGGACTTGTACTGGGACCTGTATGGATCCATACTAAATACGTTGATTATTTGGTTTGTGTTCATGGTGCTAGGTCTAGTAGAAAACTGCCGTCGGGTGTGATTTCCCAATAGGTTTCAAATTGACTCAATGATATTATTTTGATACTCTAAGTCAAAGCATCATCAAATGTGCACTCTAAACGAACATTCCCTGTTCGTACTAAGCTCATATCCTGGGTCCCCGATAGGTCTAAAACAATTACAACATCATTTTTTGAAAACATTAAATCGGTTATTCCATTTTCAAATAGTTGGGAGTTATGATCTAGGGATTACATGGTCAACTCATACAGAGTTCTATAGAATTTTTGTCAAATGATAGAGTGTACAGTGGAATACCATTTACTTTTCACACAAGGCTAGATAGACCGAAAAAATTGAAGTCATGGGGAGATTCAGTCCAGGACCCAACGGCGCTGCCACTCTTCACAAAGGCCAACGCGAGTTTTAATGGGATGTCTCCATTGATATATGATGAATTGGTAGAACTACGAAAGCTGGTGGCAATGTGATGTTATTTGTTGATTGTACTGGGAACTATAAGATTTCTGGTGCTACAATTGGTTCTTAGATTCTATACAGTCAATGCAACAGACCTTGTAATTTGATTGTTTTGAACGTGAAGGAATGCCGATAATGTAACAGAATATGAGTCGGGTGTTTCATGAAGTTTTTTCCTCAAAATGAAATTCTAAGGGGCCAGTTGCAACTTTATGTCAATCTTGACATTGGGGGTAACCATTGGGATATATTGAATATCTCATGATTTAATTTTCCAACTAGATGATACTCCTGGGTCACTGCAGTAGTCAACTCACCGTCACTATCAACTTCTGATCGATATTCATAGTCCCAAGACTGTCCTCTAAACTCGTTATATGCCTTTGGTGTCATCATCATAAATTGTATGCAGCTTGCATAGTTGGATAAGTTATTGCCAGTACTCGCCAATGTGCCATTAATAAATTCATTAATTTGTTTGAAGAGATTGCGTAGAATACACTTTTCGTAGAAGAGACCATTGGCAGCAGTTGGAGTTGTGTTATTTGAATTTTTCTTTACCGCAAGACTTAAGTCAATAAATGTTTATGAAAAATTAATGAAATACTCTTCATTGGAGAATATTTGAAATTGAAGATTTTCCGAGAGGGGTTTTTGGAGATGAAATTATTCATAATGACCGTACCTGACGCTGATATAAATATTTTCAGCATTGAACAGACTTAATAAGAAAGTGATTGAGGGACGTGATTCTTTGTAAGGGAGATAAGTCATCTTAAGAGAAGAAATCCTTCTTTGATCTAACAATCTTTTACTTTTCTTCTTCTTATTGGTCTTCGTTGTTTTATTTCTCAAAGTCCTTGTTGATGTCCTTCGCTTCCCGCCTGGGTAGAGACTGATGAGTAAATGACGTGCACGCATCCTTTTCAACACCTTCTCATTTTGCTGAGATTTTAATTTCTCATCAACGGCTCTTGCTGAAGATCTAATATTTTCCTTAACACTCTTGTTGAAATTCTTACCCGCCCACAGTCCTGTAGTGTTGAGGCAGCAAAATTTGATGTAGCAGGTACAAGATATTTTCCGGCAAGGGGTAGTGCAGAACGAAATAGCCTAGCAAACCAGCTACCAAGACCATTGCCAGACATTGTAGTACGCCCTTTGTAGTAGTAGTCCAAAATATTGCCTATTTTACGTGGACTCAGAGCACCAACATAGCAATTGGTATCAGGACAGACAAATTTAATTCTTCAATTGTTCATTTTAAGAGGTGGTGTCCCTGACGATGGGTCGAAAAAGACATGTAATCACTGCTAAACCATTTATTATTGCTAGAGGGTCACCCAATTCACTTCTTAGTGTTAACTGACAGAGTTCCAAATACGAAGTGTTTACAGGAACATACTGAAGATGCTTTATATTATAGTGATGAACAAGTTCATGGATTGTTTTTCGTTCAAGAACACGTAGGAGGGGAATATTTGAATTAATTACTCTTGACGTTTCCACAAAAGCTGCATAGAGAAATATGCGAGAGTCCGAGGCGAAATCAGGTGGATAATCAACAAAAATAACTTGATCCATCCCGTAAACAGTGCCAGCATTTTTCCCATTGATCATACAGGTGAGTGTCAACAGGTGAGGTAATGTAAATCCTATCGTGTTCCATTGAATAATTAAAATGGAATGTACCATTCCTACGATATGAGATTTTTCTATTGATTGTACGACACAAATCTGTCATATCATCATATTCAATGTATTTCTAATTAAAATATGGATATTCGCTAGATTTAAGTGCTTCAATCCATTCATACTCGACAAAGCGTGACCAATCGAATGGTATAACGTTTATATCATACACACGATCCTTTCTCAGAATATCATAGGTATTTTTGAGAATTCAATCGACAAGAGGCACTTCATACTTTCCGTCATCAAATTTGATGGTGAGAGTTTCGTCCAAAAATCACTTGTTTTATTCAAGTCATTGTAGAGAGGATCGGAAACGTTAGACATAAATGTTAAATAGAAATCATTGGGCAGTGTCAATATCTTCAACACCGATCCAAGAATCAAAATCAGAGTTGTATCTTAGCCACCGAACAAGTAACTGTTTCTTACCCCTGCGAGTACGAGTCTTTAATATCTTTTCAATTTGATAGATTTCACTATTATTTTTAACTTTTTGTAGTTCATAGTAATAAAATCCGCCGAAAATTTCTTCATCTTTGATATCTCGCAGACGATAAGTTGTGGGTTTAGTGTCTAGGATTTTTGAGACTTTAAAAAGTTCTGTGGACCACAAGTAATTTCCCTTTTCAAAAACATTGTTTGTTGTATTAATTCGAACAGTATCACCAACATTGAATTTTTTCTTCTTGATAATCATTTCATTGGAATATTGTTTAAGAAAGGTATCAATTGTATCATGATCAGAATGATGAACTTCTATTGGGGTTGAATTGGACAATGATCGATGAGGTCGTTGATTATAGATCGACATGATTTTATCTAAATCAAGAATAAAAGCTGATGTATTTTTCAATGTACAATATCTTGAAATTAAAAGTCGAATAGTTCTTATCAATCGTTCGGCCAACGCAGCCTTTATAGGACTTTGCATATGATAGAGCAGTGTGTTATATTTTGCTAGTACTTTTGCAACATGGGGATTTACAAATTCACTACCGCGATCTGGTTGAATTTTTTTATACGAATCCTGTTCGAGAATACTTTCTATAGCCTGATCAACCTCAACACCTGTCTTCGACCGCAATGCAATGGTATATGCATAACGACTATAAACTCTGATTGCAAGTAGAATGTACTTTTACGGTGTATTGTAACGTCTTTGAATCTCATCTAGAGTTAAGAGATCTGCTTGTATTATATGCAGGAGGGAAAAGGCTTTAGTTTTTCGATAAAAGTTTAGCACGAAGCCTATGATTTCTATGAAGAGTGTAACTTGATTCATTTTGTAGATAGTCTTGTATACTTTGAGCGTGAACACCAGTGATTTTGGAAAGAGTGGTGGGGGAACTTAAACTTCCCGCTTCACCAATATTTTCATAAACACGTTTCAGAACTTCAACCATTTTGAATGTAAAAACGTAGTGTAACGTCCGCTACCCTTTCGTATACTAGTGCCTGATGGGGGTGATGGTGACGTCGACTTGATACGTTTTCGCTTTTGTCTAGCTATCAGTGGTGTGCTGCTCCTCCTCCTCACCATTGTCAAGTTTCCACTAGCTGTGCTAGTATTTTCCAAGATTAATTTAAAATCTTCTTCTACTTCATATTCATGTTCATATTTTAATGGTGTTGACAAGGATGCATGTTCATTTAATTTTTTTAGAATTTGCCTATTGCTAATAAGGCTTTTGGGGAAGTTTAATGTATATAGAAAGTTGTATAGATGAGCGTTAAATGATAATAGTCCTATACGATTTGTAGCCATATCACAGATTAAATCAAGTAGATTATAGCACTTGCCCTGAATTATAATCCCTTTCCCATTGCTATCAACTTGAATATGATCTTGACCACTTTCCATGAGATATGTTATGAGTCGTTTACTTTGTTCACGATATGAGTGGGGCAATATATTTAGAATGCTCGACACATTTGAATACAATTCCTCCTTCTTTAATTTTGTTCCAGCAGCACCGATAGCAGAAGAATCCTGATTAGATGGTTCTTTTTTGGGATTGATCAATACCACTGGCCTTTGCACGATAGGGCTTATGTTTGTCCACTCGATGAAGTGCATCTTGAAGTAAAAGCAGTTTTTTTATCATCCTCAATATTCTCGTTGTCAATGAATTTACTCAGATTGTCCTCAAAGCGTTCCACGGGTGAGAGAGCAAGTTCTATTGCTGTCAATTTATAGGGTTTTGCCATTCTCTAGAGAAAACTGTTTACAAGTCCTGCAATTATCGGCAGTAAAAGTGTGAAAAAGCTACCGCCCGCCTGAAGAAGACGTTTACTTTTAAAATTCTTTTCTTTGTTTTTACAGGCCAGTGTACGTACAATAGAACGATGTTGCTTTTCTTGTTGCTTAACTACTTCTGGTAGTTGAACATTACCCTTTATCAAATGTATAAAAAGTTCAAATACTAGATAAGTCAAGTCATGATCAACAAAATTCTTGAGTATGGCTTTCCCAAATGAGGGTTTTGAAGTTTTAAGAACTGAAAATAAATGTATAAGTTCATGTAGTTTCTTCAGTGTCATGATATCAAATAATAGATCTTTTTACTGTTCAAGGAGAGATATACTGTAATTTCATTGTCAAAAATATCTGTGACTACACGCAAATCCTCGGGTGTATTTTGATTAAGATCCAATAGGATATAGCCGTAGGGTTTATTAGTTGCCTCATTGTACGTTGAGAGCAGAAATTTAGGTGCCCCTGGATATATTTGTTTACTGAGGGTTATTAGCGAGCTGGAATCACACACAACTTATTAGATGATGAAGTAGGTACATTTCAATGCAAATGTTTGCATACATCTGCTCTGATTAAAGAGATTGTGTAGAACCAGAGTAACAGAAATCTGTTCATGATGAGAGCGAACAGTGAACAGTTGCAGCATTTCCTGGGACCATTGTTCAATAGATTCAGCCAGATCGTCAATAATCAGCCAAGATTTTGGTTCAATAATGCTGAA